>NW_019154100.1:5839687-5859218 GCF_002288905.1 Enhydra lutris kenyoni | reverse complement strand
ACTATGCAGCCATCAAAAGAAATGAAATCTTGCCATTTTGCAACGACATGGATGGAACTAGAGGGTATTATGCTGAGCGAAATAAGTCAATCAGAGAAAGACAATTATCTATGATCTCCCTGATATGAGGAATTTGAGAGGCAGATTGGGGGTTTGGGAGGTAGGGAAGGAAAAAATGAAACAAGATGGGATCAGGAGGGAGACAAACCATAAGAGACTCTTAATCTCACAAAATAAACTGAGGGTTGCCAGGGGCAGGGGGAGAGGGAGAGGGTAGTTGGGTTATGGACACTGGGGAGGGTATGTGCTATGATGAATACTGTGAAATGTGTAAGCCTGACAATTCACAGACCTATACCCCTGGGGCTAATAATACATTATATGTTAATAAAAAAAAAATAAAGCCACTCTTTTACTCATTATTTAAACCATTTACATTTAACGTAATTATTAACATGCTACAATCAATTTGCCATTTATCACTTGTTTTCTGTTTGTTTCTTATTTTTCTTTCTCTGTTTCTCTTTTCTTGTCTTCCTGTGGGATATTTCAATGATTTTTCTTAGGATTTCATACTGATTTATTTAAGGTATTTTTAAGTATATCTTTTTTGCATAGTTTTCATAGTGATTGCTTTGAGTATTACAATATATACAATTTACTGGTATCATTTTACCACTCCAAGCAAAGTGTGGAAAGTTCATTTCCAATTAAGTCCCTTGACTTTCTCCATTTTAAAACATAATTGTCTTGAGTATCAGGTAGTACTACTATAGTTTTTATTTCAATCATCAAATATTATTTACAAAACTGATGAGAGAAAGAATTGGCTATTATATATACCCTTAGTTCTTCTCTTTCTTCTATTCCTTCTTTTTCCCTGGTACCTAAGATTCTTTCTTTTATAATTTCCTTTCTATCTGAAGAACTTGTTTCAGCCAGCCTTTAAAGGTAGGTCTGCTAACAAAAACAAACTAATGTATACAAAAACAAAATTAAAAAAAAAGTGAAATCTTTTAGTGTTCCTTTTTTTGACATGTCTTTATTTCTGTTTAATTCCTACATGATAATTTCACTGGATGTAGAATTTGCAGCTGCAAGTTATTTTATTTCAGCACTTAAAAAAATCCCAATTCCTTCTGGTCTCCATAATTTCAAACAAGAAAGTTTTGTTATGCAAACTGATACTCCCTATGGGCAATATGTCCTTTTTTTCTGGCTGCATTGAGACATTTTCTTTGTCTTTAGTTTTTAGAAGTTTAATTATGGTGGTGTGGATTTCTTTGATTTATCCTATTTGAAGTTTGCTTTTTGAATTTGTAGCTTTATGGTTTATCCAGATTTGGGAGGTTTCCATCTATTATTTCTTCAAATACTCTTTCAGGCTCATTCTTCCTCCTCTCTTCCTGGGATTCTTATGATATGAATGTTATTATCTTTTGTTATACACCTGAAGGTCTCAGGCTCTGGTCGCTTTCTTTCTTTCCTTCTTTCTTTCTTTCATCTATTTTCTCTCTGTTTTTCAGATTGGGCAAATTTTATTAATCTCTCTCAAATTCACTGATTCTATGCTCTGTCATTTCCACTGTACTACTGAGTCCATTCAGTGAATTTTTTTGTGTTGTTATTATATTTTTCATTTCTATAATTTTCCTAAAGCCACTTAAAGTTGACCCATCAATTCTCCTTGGTGGTGTCAGGGTCACCTGATGTCAAAGGGATTTCCATTAAATTCCACAGAGCAATGAGCCTATGTGGGCTGCCTTCTGTTGCTAGGTGAGAGGTCAGGGAATAATTAGTCTGCTTTGTTTTTTTTGTTTGTTTGTTTGTTTGTAGGAAAGGACGTAAGACTTCCTGCTGCTGTGTCATACCTCTAGTGCTGGCTTAGACTGCCTTCTCACCACCTTTCAGCGTTTTCATATGGTTGTCTCTTATGATAATTCCAGGGATTTTATTTGACCCTCACTAGAGAGGAGCAGAGAGAAGTAAGTCTTTGCCATTTTATAAGTCTCATACATCTATTCTTGATTTCTTTCTTGATTCCTTCCTTCCTTTCTTTTTAAGACTTTACTTATTTGAGAGAGCGCACAAGCCAGGAGAAGGGACAGAGGAAGAGAGAGAAGTGGACTCCCCACTGATCGGGGAGCCCAACATGGGGCTCGATCCCAGAACCCTGGGATCATGAACTGAGCTAAAGGTGGGCAGTTAATGGACTGAGCCACACAGTCACCCCTATTCTTGATTTCTTGACAGACTTCCCTCAACATGGTATCTGATATAATCAGTCCCTAGTATAGTTGAAACTATCTATTTCTTTAGAAAATGTGCAGTGCTGGGTTATTCTTTGTGTAGAGGTGGGCCCTGGGTAAACCAAGGCATATTATATAAGAAAATGTAATCTAGTTATATGCTATTTTTAAAAAGATTTTATTTATTTATTTGAGAGAGTGAGAGAAAGACAGCACAAGCAGATGGAGGGGCAAAGGGAGAAAGAGAAGCAGACTTCCCACACTGGGGAAGTCCTATGAGCAAGCAGGAAGTGCTACGTGGGGCTCGTTCTCAGGACTCCAGGATCATGACCTGAGCCAAAGGCAGACACTTAACCAACTGAGCCACTCAGGTGCCCCTAGTTATATGCTATTGATTATTTATTGCTCAAAAAGAAAGAACATTGCTCAGTGAAAGAAATTTTCTAAATCAGTCAGATTAGCTCTATCCAAAAATTTTGAGTGATTTGTCTACACAAAACTACAGCAGTAAGAAAAGTCAATGAAGAAGATCATGAGGACAGAGAGGAATGGAGAGAGAGAGAGGAAGGGAGCAGGGGAGGGAGAGAGAAGGAGAGAGAGAGATTGGGAAAAGCCCGTCTGCAGAGTTCCTAGAAACCTGAATATCTTTTCTTTCCAGTTACCAATGGCATGTCTTCATAGAATAAGCACCCATCATCTGTACCCTCTGTCTCCAGAATGTCACTTGGGTGTTTGTCCCTCACAAAAAGAAAGGTCTCATGAATACATCACACTACCAAAATAATGCACTTCAACCAGAAACTCTAATAGGATATTATTTGGAAATCTTAAGCTATTCTTTTATCTTGACCTTTCCCCCCACTTAGGAACTAGATTGTGTGACATCCTCAGGAATGGGAGTTTATAACAGAGTATCAGGAAAATGTTTTATAATTTCAAAAGCTTGGGCCTTGAGATAAATCAGAACATTGAAGAAGAATGTGGTAAAGCAGAGTTAGACTTCCTACTCCTAGAAGAAATGCAAAGCTTTAGATAGCTTCATATATCATGGAAGCAGTATGGTGATTCTAGTACATCCAAGAATGGGACTGGGACATCAGGAACAGAGCAAAATCTGTAAGCACCTTACAGACAGGACTGAAGGATGATTCAAGGGGATTTGTATGACTTGCAACTGGGGACTAGATCAGAATAAGGAAGTCTCAGAAGGAGCATACACAGTTGTTAACAAACACGGGAGTCAGAAGTGCCCCCTCTAATGCTCTGGAATTACACGAGCCCCCAGCATCTTAGCTACAAACCCAGGAAAGTTTAGGTGAATTCTCATTTGCTGGGATTATATTTTTGTGACCTGGTTAGAGAGAAAGTTAAAAGAAATGTTACCAGTAACTTTGAAGTCTTCTAGTATGCCTCTTCCCTCAGATGTAACTACTTTCAAAATTGTTTGTTATTCTACTGTTTTTCTTTTTAACTTACCACATATACATGTATCCTTAAATAAATTTTTAGTTTTTCATGTTTTCAAATTTTACATAAATGTAATCATACTGTATCTATTCTTCAGTAAAGTTTTTCAATCAACATTTATGTTCCTGAGTTTCATCTGAGGTGATACACTTGAATTCATTCATTGTCACTGCTGGATAGTATTCTATTTTATGAATATATGGCAATTATTCATCCATTTTCTTTCCAGAGAGCATCTGGATTATTTTCAGATTTTTGGCCATTACAAATGATATTATTATGAACTTTCTTAACATATCTCCCCATGAACATATGTAAGACATTTCCAAAAGCAAATCTAAGAATGGAATTGCTTGGTATTCATTAGGGTAGATCCGCTGCAGATATAAACTATTCCAAACATCTCAATAACTGAACACTATAAACGTTACTTCTCACTCACGCCAAGGTACCTGTGAATATTGTTGGTTGGTTCTCCTAGGCAGATTGCAAGTGATAATGCTGCCATCCGGTACACTTGGCCCTACAGTGGCCTCAGAAAGGACCATGGGGACGACAACAGATCACCACTTTGGTTTGGGAATGCCACTCACAGTATTCTGTTCACATTCTGTTGGTCACAGCTAAGCATACAGACTATACTAGATACCAAGAATCTAGGAACTTGTAGTTCTTGTCCCAGGCTGGCAGCAACTTCACAACAAATCTGTAGTGGTTCTGTTACTAAGTTCTGCTACAGCTACCATTGTAAAATGTGTTTATGTTCAGTTTTGCAAGAGACTTGCAATTTGTTTTCTAAGAGCTGGTAACAAATTGCATGTGCATTAGCAGCATAGGAGGTCCAGGTTCTCAGTGCTTTTGTCCATATCTGATATTCTGCAGTTTATTTCACTAAACAGATTACGAATCTATAAACTATTTTTTAAATGAATTCCTAGAACACCTTTCCTAAATAAATCACTTAACTATTTCATGATGAAAGAAATGATGGAAATGACTTTAAATAATCCATTAAGGTCAGGTCAGTAGTGCCCAGATTTTATTCTCCACAGCCCAGCCATCCTTTCTGAGGATTTTTGAAATTTCAGATGTATCCAGTGAAAGCTTTTTTTATTGTTTCCCTTTTTCCCCTGTAGATTTAAATGGTCATCTTAGTGCTTTGTAAATTATTGACAATCAATAGCTCTTCTTTAAATGAATGAATAAATGAATTTCCAGGGAACAATCACATCTCAAAGCTTCATCATATGCTTGTATTACAATCCCCTCTACTTCAGGTTGGAATCACTGGTTTGTAAACAAGACTTTAAAACCACATTGGGGTGGGGGGCAATTATCTGATGATATAAATGGCCAATTTTTCCTTCCTTGGTAATAAAAAGCAGAAGTTAATTTGTGTCAGACTGTGTTGCTTCTTGCTTAACAGCCATAGTTATCTATTTTGAGCAAGAAATAACTAGTGTGGCTTCCTCTACCTGCCATGTTTCCATTCTTACCTGGAGATTAAACACTACCTCGATCACAGAGACTTGTAGAGACAGCACTTAGTCCCCGTGGAACTTATAAATCAAATACTGCAAACATTTTTTCATCCTTACAGAAGTCAGGAGCAGGAAATGCTAACTTCATGGAAAAGCAACATGCCTTTCAAACACACAGAATGAAGGAACAGAAGATCAGTCTGAATTCTATGGGGCTTCAGGTCTATTACTTTTAGAATGAAGGTGGAAAGGAGTGAGGAAGTTAAGAAGTACAAATTAGCATGCAATAGTGGTTACTTTTTGCCTTTTCTTATTAAAGCTTTTCCAAGTCTCTGAATAGTAGGTGATTACGAATAGATACTTTGATTTTCTATAGAAATTACAAACCTACATTTGTTGTGTGAAAAAAATCAACTTTGTTTCTTCAGAATAATTTCACATTTCTTCTAATGTTAAAAAGAGGAGGAAAAAAGGAACTTTTTCTCTTTTGAAATGTGAAGCATAATTAAAGAAAGAGATTTGGATTGCTCAATGCTGAGACTCATACTCCCTAGTGCATAAATCACATCTTAGAGAGAATGAGTTGTGCACTATTTAAGTGAGGTGTGGTAGCATAATCACCTTGAATCAGTTTGCTCAGCTTACAAGGCCAAGGGGGTCCATAGAGCAGTAAGCTTTACTCTGTTGCAAAACAGTGACCTGAGATGGGTAGGGTGAAGGGGAGTGACCCATGAACCATCCTCCCAGGGAGGACAAAAAGAGGGTCCAGCAAGGAGCATTTTAAGGCAGAGTGAGCAGTTCTTAATTAAGCCCTGGGGATAAGACCTGCCAGTATCCTAGGATGGTTGATTGAACATTTTCACATAGGTATGGGTAGATGTCCTCCTGCTAAAGACAGTACCTTAGAAATAAATACAGAAGCTTCTTTGAGATGTGATGGCTCAGAGGGACAACTAAAGCTGATGACATGTGGGTGTAAATAAACATGAATTAATTTCTCTCAGCCAGTTTCCGGTGAAGGGATCAACTTGTGTCTTCATGTAAGGGGAAGGAAATGCCTTTAATCTTTGCTCTACTACTTGGGTGAGAGTCAACCATACACAGCACAACCATACACATCAAATTCTCCCTACGCAAGAGAGAATGGAAAGCATTCCCCGCCACGCCCCCCCCCCCCCCCCCCCCGGCCCAACTTCCTCTTGCTTCTCCAAAGGCAAACAACAGATTCAGGTCCCACTTTTGGTTAGGCAGCAGCAGTGCAGTGGGAGAGTGGTGAAAACAGTTACCCAGTGGTGACAGAGTTTTAGGTATTTATATAGAATGGAATATTGTAATACAAAGCAGATTAATGTCAAAGAGAAAATCATCCTGGGAGCAGTGGCAAGTGTGAGGAGTATAGCTATCAGGAAGGACTACTTGCAAGCCTCAAGCTGGGGTAGGAGGACATGCTTTTCTAGGTTCAGATGGACCACTGGGGTGATGCCTATCTCTTGATCCAGAGTTTTCTCTGACAGGTCCACAATTCAGGGACTTGAATGTAAAATATGCTGAATATCACTGCTGGCCAGAAATGGGGAAGGGATGAGCCTTTGAAGAATAAGCTGGTCACACATTATCTATGGATCCCTTTCCATTGCAGATCTATCACAGGTAGAAAAGCTATAGTGCTACCACGACTGGAGATGACAGGTCCTGAAGGAACACTGGAGAGGAAAATTTCCCACTCTTCCAGTTTTTCACTGTGGCACAGGACCCCAAGACTATGGTTGTGGATTTGCCTATTTCTGTCTTTAATTTGTCTGTTTTTGGTTCATCATTTTGAGACTCTCTTATTAGATGCATATAAATTTCTGGTAGCTCTGCCTTTTTGGTCAATTAATCCTCTTGTGTTGTAATAAGTATCTCTTACCTTGAATTTTTTGCCTGATATTACTATAACCGCTCCAGCTTTCTTATGCTTTAGTTCTCTTTTCCCGTTCTTTTATTTCCATCTACCTGTGTCTTTATGTTTAACATGCATCTTTTGCAGAATCCATATAAAAGGGTTTTGCTATTTTATCCAATCTAAAAATCTCCACCTTAATGCAATTATTGACGTGATTGGCCTGAAGTCTGCCTTTTGCCATTTTTCTGTTGCTTATCTTTATTTTTCCTCTTTTTCTTCTTTCCTGCCTTATTTTTGGGTTAACTAAATACAGTAACATTTCACTTTATTCTTCTGTTACCTTTTATAGCTATTATTCCTAGGTTACTTTTCAAGTGATTGCTTTGGGGGGTACACTTATGTATTCTTACTTTATTTTTGCCTTCTAAGGATTAATTTTGTACTACTACATATAAAATATAAGAATTTTGGAAAAATATTTTTCATATTTGTCATATATGCAACCCATATTCTTTTTGCTACTGTTGTCATACATTGCACCTATTTATATTTTGAACCACACAGTAATTTATATATTTTTTAAATGAGAGAAGAAAAAAATCTCTTTTATGCTAACTCACATATTTATAATTTCTGAATTTCTTTCCAACCATTTCTGTTAAGCTGGTTTTTCCATCTGATGACGAATCCCTTCCACCTAGACAACTGCTTTTTTCTTAATTATAATGAGAATGTTTTGGGGATGAATTCTCTCAGCTCTTGGCTCTCTGAAAATATCTTTTTTCACTTCCATTTTAGAAGAGCAAAACTCTGTGTTTACAGATTTCTTTTTCTTTTGGCGATTTAAAGATGTAGTTACTTATTTTCTGAGGTACATTGTGTCTAATTGAAGTCAGCCATTTTTTTTTAATTGTTGTTTTCCAGTATATAATGTGCATTTTTCTCTGACTGCTTTTAAGATTTTCTCTTAATCTTTGATTTTCAGAAGTTTGACTAAAATGTGCCTAGCTGTAGTTTTCTTTGCAGTTATCTTTAAGACTTATGGAGACTTCTTGTTTTAATTTTTTTTCCACAAAATTTGGCAAATTTGGACAATTATTTCTTCAAAAAAATTTTCTGCCTTCATTTTCCTTTCCTCTTTTTCTGTGACTCCAATTATATACATGCTAGACTGCTTGATATGTGCTCAAAAGTCTCTGAGGCTATATTAATATTTTAGACATTTAAGATTGAGCAGCTCATGCTAAACTAGTTACCAAATGATCAAAGTTGACTTAGATTGATGCCTGTGAGTCCCTGAAACTGAATGAGGAAGAGTTACAGCCAGTCTGATATTTGCTTCTTATAAATGAAACCCATCCTAGTTCTGGGTTGGCACTCACAGGACTGTAATTCACCTAGTCAACCATCTTCTTTGTGCTGGAAATTTCACATCTGAGTCCCCAAGGACTGAGGTGCCCATCGTCCACAAACAAGGAGCCAATGTAGTGTCTCCAAGGAATGTATCATAAGAGGCAAGATAAAGAGTCTTAAATTATGTCATCTTTTTATAGGAAGTGAATGAAGAGTTGAAGCCATAATGGAAGACCCAATGATATGAGGGAAAGGTAGAAACAATGACTAATATTACAAAGTGGAAGTAGAGCAGTTTACCTCCATTTCTGAATTACCGATTTTGTTTTCATTTGCATTTCAGCTTGATTTGCAGATTCTTATGCCATTCCAGCAGTGAGTGACCTAACTTTCAGAATATGTTAAAGGAAGAGCAAAAGAACAAGCCAATTCAGCTTATACAAAGTTATTTCCACAATTTCTCACACTTGGTTGTAGGGTAGAATACAAATGATTAAGTGACTCATTCTTGGATCAACAAATCTTATCTTTGATGTATAACCAGGCTCATTTTTGTCCAAGGAAAGATATTTATTAGTTACTTGCACTGATAATGGTTGGAACATATTAATATATCGTTATATTTTTATCTCCCTGTTCCACTTGCTAGTGGAAGGAGAACAAGGAATAATGATGAACAATTTGAGAAATGTACACTTCAGGCAATTAAATCTATGACCTTTCCAAAGCATTTCAGCCTACTCTTTCTTAATGTATATACTCCACATAATTTCATTTCCATGTGAAGATTTCAGGAAAGGAGACTGGTTGAGTCTTGGAGCCAGTGCATTGTCCCCATCAAATATATTTCATTTGATTTTAAGGAATTTTAATCATCAAAATACCCTATTCCTTGGAAACATGAGCCTGAGACCACAGTTTAGTTAAGATCCTCTTTTCTTAAGTCATTCGGAGAAAGACAACTATCATATGATCTCCCTGATATGAGAAAGTGGAGATGCAATGTGGGGAGTTTTGGGGGTAGGGAGACAAACCATAAGAGACTCTTAATCTCACAAAACAAACTGGGGGTTACGGGGGTGGGGAGAGGGTGGTGGGGTTATGGTCATCGGGGAGGGTATGTGCTATGGTAAGTGCTGTGAAGTGTGTAAACCTGGTGATTCACAGACCTGTATGCCTGGGGCTAATAATACATTATATAATGTATAATTATATGTTTATATAAAACATTATACATTATATATAATGTATAAATATATGTTTATATAAAAATAAAAAAATTTTTAAAAGATTCTCTTTTCTTATCTTGCTTGTCAGTTTGGAAAAGGGATTTTATTGACTTTTATTGGGAACGCAGATGCTAAATTGCCAAATGTCCTAAATCTAGATAGATGTGGCTTAAATTATCTCTCCTGTTGGTGTGAACTTTTGAGTCTGTCTAGCTAATGATTTGTTTTTGTCAGCATGAATTTTAAACAGCACCTAATGCTGTTTTCCTAAACTTCCCACCAAGGAAGCACCCTTTCCCCCATTATTTTTCTTCCAATGAACTTGCGTTTTAAAAAAATATTTTTAATTCAAAGATCACATTTGATATACAGTAGCTTGTGTTGCCTTATAATAGATAAATATATGATTTTTGCTGGGACTTTTAAATCATGGACAATAACCTATAAGCACACACTTATTTCTTGTGGGGAAGTCAAAAATGCAAGGACCTCAATGGGGATGCAGTAAATAAAAGAGTTACACTACAAAAATACAAGAATATCAAGTTTCCTTGAGAACAACATCTATCTTATCAGAAATATTTTTAGAAGTTTAAGTAAAGACATTCACTAACAGGGTCATTAATCCCTACTGAAACCTAGAAAAGAAAATTGACTACATGACATAGTCACAAGTAATAATATATGGTGGCAGTTTATTGAATGTATTTAATTTTTTAATTTTTAAGGTATTAAGATAAAAGTAAATCTCACAGAATATTAATCATTTAAGTGCATCTAAATATCCTCAACATTGTTGTTTCCCCCAATTTCCACCTTCCTGTCATGTCAGCTGTTTCAACTCTCATGGATCTGCCTTGGTAGGAAATGATTCTCCCTGTTTAGAGGTGATAGGACGTCACTCTCTAAATAGGTAAGTTCCAAGTACTTGCACTGATAAAAGCTTGCACTTATATTCTATTCCTGTTGAGTGAAATTATAAAGTTTATACCTTTACTCCTTCATACAATTCCCACAGAGTCCTTGTAGGTTTTCAGATGCCACCACTTCCCCTGGTCTTGTGGTCCCTTACCTGTAGAAAGCCTCGTGCTTGATAACTTTCCTTATTCCTCTTCTAGCCTCCATCAAATCTTATCCTTTCCATAATTACCTCCACCTCATGCTCACTCCACAGCAGCATAGGGCTAACTCATATTACAAATACATTTATATGTCCCTAAGTAGGATATGAACTTTCTAATGTTGAAAGTTTTATCTTTATCTTCAGTTTTCCTCAAGAACAGGAAATAGAAGGGGGCGCCTGGGTGGCTCAGTGGGCTGAGCCTCTGCCTTCAGCTTGGGTCATGATCTCAGGGTCCTGGGATCGAGCCCCGCATCGGGATCCCTGCTCAGTGGGAAGCTTGCTTCCCCCTCTCTCTGCCTGTCTCTCTGCCTACTTGTGATCTCAATCTGTCAAATAAATAAATAAAATCTTAAAAAAAAAAAAGAACAGGAAATAGACTTAGAAATTTTATTCTCTTCACTCTCCTGAACATGCTCTTGGTAAGGTGCTACTGATCTAACTGCCGTTTATAATTTTTAAGCTTTTATCTTACTTGCCATTTCCTCAGCATTGATAGGCTGTCTACTTCTTTCTGAAATATTCTCTTCCCTTGAATTTGGAAACACAGCTCTATCCAGGTCTCCTACTGTCTCTCTGACTTCTCTTTCTCCGTCTGTTTAGCTGTGTCTTTCTTCCTGAAATGGTGGTGTTTCCTGGCATTTTATTCTTATCACTGTTTCCTTCTTATTTTTTTCCTCTCTCCCTGAATAAACCAGTATGTTTCCAAACTCTGTGTTTTTTCATAACAGGTCATCTTGCTTACAGCCAACTGGGTCTCAATGCCCCTTAATGATGCTTCAAAATCCAACTCAGGTATTGGTTCCTCTGGAATTATTCACTGTTTTTTCTATATAGAGCAAATCAACCCCTATCTTGTAAAATCACTGATTTACATATAAGCTTCCATTATTTATTTATTTTATTTTACTATTAATATGTCACTTTTTTCTGTGACTCTATGAGCTACAGAAGGGCAAGGTCTGTGTCTTACTTATCTTTCTATCTCTAGTGCCTAATACAGTGCATGGTGTACGGTGCATATTCGATAAGTTTATGTCAAATGAATGAGCATATGGATAGATAAGCAAATGAAAAGGTGAATGGTGTTTAACTGTATTGATTCAAACTGTTTTAGTCTCTGAAGCCAGTTTACACAGATACCATAGCAGTAAGGTATTAGAAAGTTCTAGTCCCAGATGCATGTAAGTAAAGGGTAAGTTTGACCTTAAAATTATGCCATCAAATCTGCTTCCACAGTGGGTAAATTCATGTAAACTTAGGAAAGAAAGTCTTTCCTTTATTCCTAACAATTTTAAAATTCATATTTTCTAATAGCCTGACAAACTCATCATGTACCTATTGTATATATACTATCTTTACTTATGCTTTGCTTATATGTTTAAGCATTTTCAACTATTGAATTCATTTGGTTGCAAATTTCATCTGACTAGAAGGGGCAGCTGGGTGGCTCAGTCAGGTGTGACACTTGGTCAAGTGTCCAACACTTGATTTCAGCTCATGTCATGATCTCAGGGTTGTGAGAGCAAGCCCCACATCAGGCTCTACAGTGGCTGTGGAGTCTGCTTAAAATTGTCTGTCTCCCTCTCCTTCCTGCTACCTTTTTCTCTCTCACTTAAAAAAAAAAGTTTGACTAGAAACTAAGAAAGAAATACCAAAGGAGAGACTACTTTTCAGAAATAAAATAGTGAATATTTTGCACTTGTTAATACAATCAAGCTTCCAATATTACAGCTAATGGTTAGAGACTTCATGATGAATAAGTATGGTGTTTAATAATACATTTGAGATAATTTCTTAATGAGTCCATTGGTAGTCTCTGGTGAAATTAAGAATTATTATAATAAGATTTAATAAAATTAACTGGTCTTTTAATATTGTGCCAGTCATTTCTAACAAACATATTGATATCTTCATTTAAACCAACCTAAAAGGAGCAAAGCTGACAAAAATTGATTAATCTTTGGAATGCACTATCTTCTATATTCTTAGATCAACCATTACCACTTATTTAACTTTGGGGAAATAACTAATTTGAAGTAATGGAGTTTTCTCTCTTGACACCCTGGATTTTGAACATCTTTGGGGAAAAAAAAATCTTAGACTCCACGGTTACATAAAATCTTTTTGTTGAATATGTTCTCTTTGCTAAGCTAGAGAAAATAAAATGGTTTGCTTGTCGTATCATTATCTCCAGACTAAATTATGTGGATGCCAATAAACTCTCTACGTTTATTGAAAGCAAGAAGGATTAGATTGCAGCATGCAAACAAAAAACTTGCCATGATTGCTGCTTATTTTCAAGCATATCCTTGCATATAATTGGTTCCTTTTCCTTAAAAGAGGTCCAGTTTTTGCTTCATAACTTCATGTGTAAGATGAAAATACAATTTCCCAAAGTTGATTTATACAGTGTACTAAGGAGATAGTAGCAGTTTTTGTTTGTTTGTTTGTTTGTTTTGTTTTTGTTGTTGTCGTTGTTGGATGAGAAAGACTTACTGGGCAGGAGGAAATTTTTCCTGCATTTCCTACCCTGAATCTGCTTTAAAGCCAAGCTCATAAAGGCAA
Organism: Enhydra lutris kenyoni; assembly: GCF_002288905.1. Taxonomy (NCBI): domain Eukaryota; kingdom Metazoa; phylum Chordata; class Mammalia; order Carnivora; family Mustelidae; genus Enhydra; species Enhydra lutris. The sequence continues at coordinate 5,845,866 of NW_019154100.1, read as the reverse complement.
GAAATAAAAGTCCAACTGCTATTTCTGGCAGTATTGGAAAAGCAAAGTATGGCAGCCACAGAAAAGAAATAACAAAACTGTAGTAATTATTGTGGTTACCTTATGGTAAAGTGCAAGAAAGTCTCCAGAAATATCCCAAAGGAGTAAATAATTTTCCTTTGAATATGTTCAGAGTACAGGCAACTCATCATAGAGATCTTACTTTGGGACTTCTGTGATGGTCATAACCACAAATCTGGTAAGTTTTCAACATGGACTTACCAATGTTGAGTCCATATCTAAGATATACCCAAAGAGTTATACCTTTTTATCATATCCCCAGAAGGCTCTCTGCTTAATTCAGTACATTGGCTTTGGCATGTTAATTAAAATCCTAAACTGAGTTCATTACAGATGGCTATGGGTGAGTTAATTCAGAGGTTAAAGAAATATCTGGAGATCCAGAAATTTTCCTGCTATCCACCTTTTATGTACAAAAGTGCAGGTCAGCTGGAATTCTGTGACCCAGGATATAAGAAGTGGGTCCTCATTCAGCCCTCAGAGTCTTTCTAACCCCAAAATGCAAAATATTTTAAAACCAAATCAACAGAGCACCTGGCACAGTTGGTTAAATGTCCAACTCTTGGTTTTGGCTCAGGCCATGATCTTGGGGTTGTGAGATCAAGCCCCACATTGGGCTCCACACTCAGTGGGGCGTCTGCTTAGTATTCTTTTTCTCTCTTTCCCTCTGCTCCTCTCTTTCTCTCAAATAAATAAATAAATCTTAAAAAAAAAAAAAAGAATAAGTCAAGTGCAAAATTCGGGATAAATTCAAGGCTAAGGATAATGCAAAGAAATGGAGAAAACCTAAAGGCATTGTGTTTGTTTATTTTCAAGGGCCACTGAGTCCAAATTAAATAAGAGGAATGCAAAATGAAAATGGAGGTCATTATTTTATCTTAAGGAATTTTGATAAAGATAGGAGTCAACTTAGATCAACATGTATAAATCCTAAAAAAAATTATCAAAAAGCCCCCTCCAAAACAAAACCATAGAAAAACCTCATTGTACACAAACCAAAATAATCCAACTAAATAACCTGTAAATCATAATTACAGTGTAAATGACATGGTGGTACCAAAGATAAGAGACATAAATTGTTACATAATATCAGAAGGGTAACCACTATAAAAACCTCCAAAGAGATCACTTTCCCCTGTAGGAGGCTGGCTGAGCTGCTTCTCATCTAACCACCTACAAAGCAACATAATGATCTTTGGTATTTTTGATGAAGAAATCAATCACGGGTGTACAGACACAAAGAAACACAGACACACACACATACACACAACAGAGTTATATCCACTTTGGGCCTCCCAAGATGATTAAAACTTTACTGAGTCCACCAAAACAGTCTAATATTTTTCCAGACAAAATCCTAGCTACTAAGATTAGTTTGTTTAAAAGTTTCATTGCTGCCTGTAGAAGCATGGTAAATCTCATACATTTACTCAGAGAAAGGAAATGAGGTGAATCTTGAGAACATGACCTTATGTTTCTGGTGGGATTTTTAATTTCAATCTAATTAACATGAAATGAAGTCTTCTTTTCAGAAGTCCCAGAACGTGTATTGTGAATGGGGATGCTTGAGATGTACATAATTGCTCATGTTAAGTAAATTACTTTGTGAGAGTATTAGGTCCCTTAATCAACAGACTGAGAGGAAATATGCAAATTAATTATGTTTCAGTCAGAGACTAGAGAAGAAATTACCCAAAGATGAATAGTTGAAGTAGTTAGGTATTTGGTTTTATTTATTCTCAATTTACCTTTGAAGTGATAGCATACACAACACATTTAAGATGAATTCAACACATTTAAGACGAATTAACTTGTAAATACTATAAATTAGTTCCCTGGCAAATACAACAAACTTATATTTCAAAATGAATTTCTTAAAGGAGATGTGACTTCTAGTAAGTGTTTAACTTTTTTTTTTTAACTACTTGGATGAAATAAACTAATGGATGTGAGTAAATAATAAGAAATAAGTTTTGACTTGTCTATGGAAACCTGGAAATCTTTCACTTGACTTATCACTGTTCTTGATGTTATTCCTATAATGGTATCTTACCAAATATATAGTCACCTAAGTTCCAGAGAAAATATAACAAAATTACATAAACTAGATTTTTATAAAACTAAAGTAAAGAAAACTCTGGTATTTAGTATGAAAAATTTATGAGGACAACCAAATTGTATAATTTTGAACAAGGGTCCATTTGGGGAAGAAAGTCACCCAAATCAATATTTTATAGTCATTATATAAGTTGGGTCTTTGCCAAATAACTCCTTTAATTTGGGGAGAGACATTCTACAAATGATTAGACATAATTTAGAAGAAAGATTAATCCACCATGATAGATTCTAATAGACAAAGTAAAATTTAATATAATCTTAGTAAGATCCACTAAAGCATTTGGTGAATAAGTGAATTTTTGAGACTTGTATATTTATTTATTTACTTACTTACTTATTTTATTTATATAAATTGTTAAGATTTTATTTATTTGAAAGAGAGGGGGGAGAGAGGGACAGAGAGGGGGAGAGAGGGACAGAGAGAGAGAGAGTGCACAAGCAGGGAGGAGGGGGAGAGGGAGAATGAGATGATGACCTGGGCCAAAGGCAGATGTTTAACCAACTGAGCCACCCAGGCACCCTGAGAGTTGCATATGTTAAAAATATTTTCCCATCTGAATGCTCTGAGCCTATCACTCCACATAATTAAGTCAATATTCTAAGAAAAAAAGGAGCCTGGGAAGATGAAGACATTAAATATTTAATAAAGAATTAACTACTATTAGAAGGCTGTCACTTAGGACATCATATTCAGAGTTGTGAAAGAAAAGGATAACAAGAGATTTTAAACATGGAGATAGAAAACACAGAAGCTTTAAAATGTCCAGCAGAAGATGGAACAATATAGAATGGAAATCTAGGATCAGAATACTTACCTCATAAAGAAATCTGAATACCTATGGGGGAGGGATACGAGAGGGTGGAAAAAAGAGAGGATAAACTTTAAATCTTCAAATTTGAGTTTAGAAGTATCTGTTGAACAGTCATTAGGGGAATGAAAAGTTTGATAGGAAAACAACACGTGTTAGAATTTGTCATTAACAGAGTGAAGAGTGGGTTTCTGCAGAAGATTCTATGTAAGCATAAAACCACAAGCAAGACTGGCAGAACCTGTTTCCACAGAAAGTCCGATAGGCAGAATTTCATAATGTACCAGTCTGTAGATGACCAACTTTCCTCCTACAAAAAACAGGAACCATGCCTGAGTGAAAAAAGGAAATGGAAGGTGTCCATTAAAATAGATTAACACTGTCGCTGAGTTTTCCCCTTCATATTGGCAACTATTAACTACTTGTTGCTTTACCTGAGTTAAGAGGGTCAGACATCAGACTTCCCTTTAGTCTTGAAGAAAAACATGGTATTTTCTTGGTTAGTCTTTTTCCTTTTCTGTGGGCTTTATAAAAATTATAATATTAACACTCTGTTTGTTTGCCTAATTTCTCATCTTCCTGCAGATTCTTTGCCACTGAAACAATGTTCCTACAAGATTTGCACAGTGATATAGCCTTGATAATATGAATAAAGGAGCAGCTCATCTGAAAGGGTAATTTCCCATTGGCAAACTGGGGGGCCATGGACAAAGCCAGACATTTCTCAGGCAGAGAAACTGAAGCTTGACAAGAGCTGCTGAAGAGGACATGTATATCTAACTTTTTGAAAAGCCTAGGAGATGAGCATTCCCACTATTCTGATAATCATAAAGTTTTGCCCAAGGGCACAATATGTTTCACTGCAACACATAATAATACAATAAACATTCTGCTCTCACATATTTTATAGTTGAAAGAGACCATGAATCCTATCTAATCTGATGGTTTCCCAATCACAGTTGCTGAAATTCCTTTTTCTCAAATGAAATCCTACATGGAACTCCTCTGTCATAACCCTAACAGGTGTGTAGAGAAAGGAAGAGATTTCTCTTATGTTTCATCTTTTGTTGAAATTTCCATGATATGTGGTACCTTCTCCTAAAGAAGTTCCTCTATTTTCTGTTTTATCTGGATGACTCCCTTTCACATTTCCTTACATTAACCCTCTCTTTAAAGTTCCAAGCACTTGCAGCACCTGGGTGGCTCAGTGGGTTAACTGTCTGGTTTCAGGTCAGGTCATGATCTCATGGGTTGTGAGATCAAGCCCCACAAGGGTCTCCTCACTCAGCAGGGAGTTTGCTTGGATTCTTTCACTCTGCCCCTCCCTCCACTCACGGGTGCCCACTCTCTCTCTTTCAAATAAATGAATCTTTAAAAAAATTTTAAAGAAATTCTGAGCATGTGGGTGAAGATGTCCTTCCAATACATTTCTTCCTGGCAACTTTCAAATTAGGAGTGTAGTCTTGATGAGCAATACTCATCAGCAACTCCCAGGTGCCTCCCCTCCCCATGCCCACATAAGTCATTTCCCAGACCTCAGGGGTTTCTATTTTATTTAAAGCGATACTTTCAAAAGAAAGGCTCCAAAGGTGACATGCAGATTTTTAAAAATCCTACCACAAACTATTTTTCTTCTTATCAAAGAGTGTAGAATTATGTAGACACAAAATTGTATTCTTCTTCAAATAACAGAATTTAGAAAAATATTAATTATCCAAAATATTAATTATCCAGGCATCAATATATTTAGAGCCCCAGACTGGAACACTTATCTAACAATTTTGAGCATTGTGTATATGAGAGACTGTTTCTTTGTTGTTGCTGTTGTGTGTGTGTATACGTTTTACCAACACATAGTTATATTTTCTACCATGATAATCCAAAGTAGGAATTTATTATAGGACAGAGAACATATTAACCATACTGGGACAAAAATAAAATTTCTAAAATTTTTTAAAAATTTGAAAAAAAGGAAAGCACAATGGAGAAAAAAATTTTTTTACAAAGGTGGCCACCTACTAAGATATTAAAATTCTGAATATTTGTTTCTATGTATTTTTTATTTCTTCATTTCCTGGATGACTTGTTCATTATTCAGTAGCATATTATTTAACTTCCATGTACTTGTAGTCTTTCCAGATTTTATTTTTTGCAGTTTACTTCTAGTTTCATTGTGTTTTGGTCAAAGAAGATGCATGGTCTATCACTTAGATCTTTAATTTGTTGAGACTTCTTTTGTGGCTGAATATGTGCTCTAACTGGAGAATGTACTATGTCTTGAAAAAAATGTGTATGATGCTGTTTTAGAATAGAATGCTCTGAAAATATCCATTAAGTCCATCTATTCCAGTGTGTTATTCAAAGCTGTTGTTGCCTTCTTGATTTTCTATTTAGATGATATGTCCATTGATATAAGTGGGGTGTTAAAGTCCCCTACTGGGGTTCCAGGGTGGTTCAGTAGGTTAAGTGTCTGACTTCAGCTCAGGTCATGATCTCAGGATCCTGGGATTGAGTCCCATACTGGGCTCCTCACTCACTGGGGAGTCTGCTTGTCCCTCTCCCTGCCCCCCCCCCAACTCATATTCTCTCTCATATAAATAAAATCTTTGAAAAAAATAAAGTCTTCTACTATTGTATTATTACTGATTGGTTCCTTTATGTTTGTTTTTAACTGTTTTATATATTTGGATGCTCCTATGTTGGGTGCAAAAATACTTGTAATTGTTACATCTTCTTGTTTGATTGTCCCCTTTATTATTATATAGTGTCCTTCTTTGTCTCTTGTTATAGTCTTTGTAATAAGTCTACTTTGTCTCATATAAGTATTGCTGCTCCAGCTTTCTTTTGACATCCATTTGCAAGGTAGATGTTTCTCCATCCCCTCACTTGCAATCTGCAGTGCCTATAGGTCTAAAATGAGTCATTCTGTAAGCAGCATATAGATGGGTCTTGCTTTTTTATCCATTCTGACACCCTGTATTTTTTGATTGGAGCATTTAGTCCATTTACATTCAAAGTAATTATTGATAGATATGTACTTATTGTTATTTTGTTATTTGTTTCGTGGTTGTTTCTGAAGATTTTCTCTGATCCTTTTGTCTTTCTTTCATGGTTTGCTGATATTCTTTAGTGATATATTTGGATTTCTTTCTCTTGGGAAAACTGGAAAGCAACATACAAAAAAAGAAAGAA
>NW_019154100.1:5759769-5839677 GCF_002288905.1 Enhydra lutris kenyoni | reverse complement strand
AAAGAAAGAAAGAAAGAAAGAAAGAAAGAAAGAAAGAAAGAAAGAAAGAAACTGGACCACTTTCTTACACCACACACAAAAGTAAATTCAAAATGGATTAAAGACCCAAATTTGAGACTGAAACCATAAAAATTCTAGAAGAGAACACAGGCAGTAACTTCTCTGCTATCGGCTATACCAATTTCTTTCTAGATAGGTGTCCTGGGGCAATGAAACAAAAGCAAAAATAAACTACTGGTACTATGACAAAATAAAAAGCTTCTGCACAGTGAAGGAAACAGTTAACAAAACTAAAAGGCAACCTAAGAAATGGAAGAAAATATTTGCAAGTGAGATATCCAATAAAGGGTTAGTATCCAAAATATATAAGGAACTTATAAGACACAACACCCAAAACCCAAAAAATCCAATTTAAAAATGGACAGAAGAAATGAGCAGACATTTCTCCAAAGAAGACATACAGTTGGCCAACAGATACATGAAAAGATGTTCATTATCACTTATCATCAGGGAAATACAAATCAAAACTACAATGACATATCTCCTCACACCTGTCAGAATAATTAAAATCACAACACAAGAAACAACAGGTGTTGGTGGGGAGTGGAGGAAAAGGAACCCTCATGCACTGTTAGTGGGAATGCAAACTGGTGCAGCCACTCTGAAAAACAGTATGGAGGGGCGCCTGGGTGGCTCAGTGGGTTAAGCCTCTGCCTTCGGTTCAAGTCCTGATCTCAGGGTCCTGGGATCAAGCCCTGCATTGGGCTCTCTGCTCAGCGGGGAGCCTGCTTTCCCCCACCTCTCTGCCTGCCTCTCTGCCTACTTGTGATCTCTATCTGTCAAATAAATAATAAAAATAAAATCTTTAAAAAAAACCCCAACAAACAAACAAACAAACAAACAAACAAAAAACCAGTATGGGGATTCTCAAAAAGGTAAAAATAGATCTACCCTATGATCCAGGAATTGCACCATGGATATTTACCCAAAGTATACAATAACATTATTTCTTTTTTAAAAAATTTAAATTCAGTAGCCAACATACAGTACATCATTAGTTTTTGATGTCTGTTCAATGATTCATTAGGTGCTAACACCCAGTGCCCATCCCATCACCTGCCCTCCTTAATGCCCATCACCCAGTTATCCTGTCCCCCCACCCATCTCCCTTTCCACAACCTTCAGTTTGTTTCCTGGAGTCAAGAGTCTCTCATGGTGGGGCACCTGGGGGCTCTGTTGGTTAAGCATCTGCCTTCAGGTCAGGTCATGATCTCAGGGTCCTGGGATGGAGCCACACGACTCCCTGCTCAGGGGGAAGTTTGCGTCTCCCTCTCCCTCTTCCTCTCCGCCTGCTTGTGTTTTCTTTCTCTTTCTCTCTAAAATACATAAGTAAAATCTTAAAAAAAAAAAAAACAAAAAAACTCTCACAGTTTGTCTCCCTCTGATTTTTTCCCATTCAGTTTTCCCTCCCTTCCCTTATGATCTTCTGTGCTATTTCTTATATTTCACTATGAGTGAAACTGTATGATGTCTTTCTCTGACTGACTTATTTCACTTAGCATAATATCCTTGTGTTCCACCCATGTTGATAAAACACTATTTCAAAGGGACACATACACCCCTATGTTTATAGCAACATTATTTACAATAGCCAAATTTTGGAAGCAGCCCAACTGTTCACCACTAGATGAATGTATAAATATGTGGTATATATATACAATGGAATAGTATTAAGCCATAGTATATTAGCCATATAGAATGGAATAGTATTCAGCCATAAAAAGAAAAAGAATGCAATCTTGCCATCTGCAATGACATGGGTGGAACTAGAGATTATAATGCTAAGCAAACTAAGTCAGTCAGAGAAAGACAAATACCATATGATTTCATTCGTATGTAAAATTTAAGAAACAAAACAGATGAATATGGTTTGGGGAGGGGGAAGAGAGGCAAACCAGAAAAAAGACTATTAACTATAGAGAACAAACTGAGGGTTGCTGGAGGGGATGGTTGGAGGAATAGGTTACATGGGTGATGAGTATTAAGAAGAAGAGCACTTGTGATAGGCACTGGGTGTTATATGTAAGTGACTAATCACCAAATTCTACTCCTGAAACTAATATTACACTGTTCATTAACTAACTGGAATTTAAATAAAGACTTGAAGAAAAAAAAAAAAGAAACAAAACAGGCAAAGGGAAAAAAAGAGAAAAAGAGAGAGACAAATCAAGAAACAGAGTCTTAACTATAGAGAACAACTGATGGTTTCCAGAGGGCAGGGAGCTGGGGAGACGGGTGAAATAGGTGATAGAGATTAAGGAGTGTAGTTGTGGTGATGTATGGAATTTTGAATCACTATGTTATATACCTGAAACTAATATAACACTGTATGTTAGCTAACTGGAATTTAATCAAAACTTAAAAAATATACACAAACAAATAAAATTTTGGAAACTTAATGCTGTCTTCAAGTTAAATAATGACAAACTATATGAGACATAGATTTATTTTTTTCTTTCTCATTTTCTTTCTTTATCTCATAAACTCACGGGTTGTTTTTGTTTTTTCATTTAGTTTCATACAGCTTTTGTTTTTTCATATAGTTCAGTGCTGCCATTTAGCCATCTACATATGGGTCTGTGAAACAAATAGAATGTTTTTTTTGGCTTTTGTATCTGGCAGGGGCAGAAGAAGAAAAAAGTTCCAGCACAAATATTTGATTGTCTAGGAGATATTTCCACAAAACAAAAATAGGAAACAGCAAAATAAAAACTTAGCTTTCAGGAACAGCTGTCTGGCAAACTCTCTGGCATTTGCAAAGTGGTCCCTGAAATGAGAGTCTTGAGAGGAGCCGTTCGTCTGGTTTGCATGGCTTAGAAAGTCAAAATGGAGTTTCCTTGCATACTTCTTTGGACCTCTCCAAATACCTAGTAGTCATACCCCAATCAGTCTTAATCTAGTTGGCAGAGACCTTAATATCCAGGCCATAAAGATAACCATATATGTCAGTTCTTACGTATTCTTTTCACATTTGACAAACTGGGCTGTACAATATTTAGAGCAAAATCCATACTGTTGAAATTGTTATGAGGACTTTGCAGACTTATACTATTTTCCTCAAGTAAAGCAAATTAATTTTATGCTTGAATCAATACTATGCCCATATATAAAAATAAAAAGGGAAAAATTCAATTCTTAAATTCATCATTTCTAAAACTTATCTGAAAATTATAAAGAATTGACTGAACACCAGCAGGCTAACAGGAACTAAATGTAACCTTAAATTTAGGTAAATACAGAACGTACTGAAAATACATTCGCTGTCAGGTGATGCAGAAGAGATATGTTTTTCTACATCCCTTCATCTAAATGGATGAATGGCAACTTGCTTCGGTGAGATTTGGTGCAGCTAGAATCTCAGAATGACTTAGGTGGTTGTTGAAGCCAAAATACACTTTTATTGCTATCCAAGACCTTGGTTTTCAGGGTTTATTAACTCAGTAGGAATTACGAAAAAAAAAATGCAAATCTCTGATCTAAATAGAAACAGCTTTTGTTTGGAACATAAATGCATTTCTCTTCCAATCTCTTATTCCCACTAACCAGAGTAGTTTCTGGAGGTTTATTTCTTACGCTTGCTTTAGAGATATTTGCTTTCCTGCTAAAAGTTGGAATGTCTTCCCCCTCATACTGAAAACAAGACAAGGATGCTTATTCTCATCAATTCAGTGTAACATTATGCTGAAAGTCCTAGACATTATAATAAGGCGAGGAGAGGAATCAAAAGACATGTCAACTGAAAGGAGGAAGTAAAAGTGTTTCTGTATTCTTTTTTTAAATGTTTCTATATTCTGAAGCAAGATTGTTTATAAAAGATAACCAGAAGAACCTTGGGAAAGATATAACAATGCCAGTGAGTTTGTTTCTATACTTTAAAATGTGTGTTGATGCATGAAGAGACAGATCAAATGGAATAGAATAGGAATTCCAGTAATAGACCAAAGTACATGCAGAAATGTAGTGTATGATATAAAGGGGCTTTCCAAATCGCTGGGGAAAAGATGGACCCTTTTTATTACAGGCGGTTCTCAATCTGCATGGTGTAACAGGAACAACAACAAATGACTATGCAAGCTGACATCATGTAAAGCAATTATATTAGTTACCAGAAAATTATAATTGTTATATGGTCTTTTAACATTTTTTGTGAAAGCACCAGAACTTCCTTTAATGTGGATGATAAATGTATAGGAAGATTTAAAAACAATAAACAATAAAAATAAAAAAAAAAGTAATGTTTATTAACACACTCTAAAACATTAAAAACATTGAGAATGAAAGTATCTTATTTCTTTATAAAAATTTATCAAGAGTAGTTTTAACAGTATTTAAGCTTCTTCTTATTGTCATATAACTTATGAAACAGAGATTGTGTCTTTTGTAGGACTTGGAAAATTGACCTACTCCTTTCCAAGCTTGGATCACCTTCCAAAACTTTTTCCTTTGTACTTTCTATGTTATGAGATATCCCTGAAATTCTAATGTTATTTTTTTTTTCCATTTGCTAGCATGACTTCCTAAGAGACATCTTCATTTTTTCATCACAACCATGTTCCTCATTTATGTCACCAGGAATGTTTGTCTCCCTCTCTGGTTTTGTCTTGTTTCATTTTCCCCTCCCTTCCCCTATGATCCTCTGTCTTGTTTCTCAAATTCCTCATATCAGTGATATCATATGATAATTGTCTTTCTCTGATTGACTTATTTCACCTAGCATAATACCCTCTAATTCCATCCAAGTCTTTGGAAATGGCAAGATTTCATTTTTTGATGACTGCATAATATTCCATTACATATAGATCTTCTTTATTCATTCATCAGTCAATGGACATCTAGGCTCCTTCCATAGTTTAGCTATAGTAACAGTAGTGGACACTGCTGTTATTAACATTGGCGTGCACGTGCCCCTTCGGATCACTACATTTGTATCTTTGGGGTAAATACTCAGTAGTGTAATTGGTGGGTTGTAGGGTAGCTCTATTTTCAACTTTTTGAGGAACCTCCATACTGTTTTCCAGAGTGGTTGCACCAGCTTACATTCCCAATAGTAGGTTCCCCTTTCACCACATCCTTGCGAACATCTGTTGTTTTCTGACTTGTTAATTTTAGCCATTCTGACTGGTGTGAGGTGGTATCTCATTGAGGTTTTGATTTGTATTTCCCTGATGCTGAGCAATGTTGAGCACATTTTCATATTCTGTTGGCCATTTGGATGTCTTCTTTGCAGAAATGTCTGCTCATTTCTTCTGCCCATTTGTTGATTGGATTATTTGTTCTGTGGGTGTTGAGTATGATAAGTTCTTTATAGATTTTGGACTTTAGCCCATAATCTGATATGTCATTTGCAAATATCTTCTCCCATTCTATCAGTTGTCTTTTGATTTTGTTGACTGCTTCCTTTGCTCTGCAAAAGCTTTTTTTTTTTTTTAAGATTTTATTTATTGATTTGACAGATGGAGATCACAGAGAAGCAGGCAGAGAGAGAGGAGGAAGCAGGCTCCCCGCTAAGCAGAGAGCCCAATGCGGGGCTCGATCCCAGGACCCTGAGACCATGACCTGAGCCGAAGGCAGAGGCTTTAATCCACTGAGCCACCCAGGTGCCCCTCTGCAAAAGCTTTTTATGTTGATGAAATCCCAATAGTTCATTTTTGCCCTTGCTTCCCTTGCCTTTGGCGATGTTTCTAGGAAGAAGTTGCTGCGGCTGAGGTCGAAGAGGTTGCTGCCTGTGTTCTCCTTAAGGATTTTGATGGATTCTTGTCTCACATGTAATTCTTTCATCCATTTTGAGCCTATTTTTGTGTGTGGTAAAAGGAAATGGTCCAGTTTCATTCTTCTCCATGTAGCTGTCCAATTTTCCCAACATTGGTTGAAGAGACTGTCTTTTTTCCATTGGACTTTCTTTCCTGCTTTGTCGAAGATTAGTTGACCATAGAGTTAAGGGTCCATTTCTATGCTCTCTGTTCAGTTCCATTGATCTATATGTCTGTTTTTGTGCCAGTACCACATGGTCTTGATGATTATAGCTTTGTAAGAGAGCTTGAATTCCGGCATTGTGATGCCACCAGCTTTGCTTCTCTTTTTCAACATTCCTTTGGCTATTTGGGATCTTTTCTGGTTCCATACAAATTTTAGTATTATTTGTTCCAGCTCTGTGAAAAAAGTTGGTATTTCGATAAGGATTTCATTGAATGTATAGATTGCTCTAGGTAGCATAGACATTTTCACAATATTTGTTCTTCTAATCCATGAGGATGGAGCGTTTTTAATTCCTCAATTTGTTTCATGAGTGCTCTACAGTTTTCTGAGTACAAATCCTTGGCCTCCTTGGTTAGATTTATTCCTAGGTATCTTATGGTTTTGGTGCAATTGTAAATGGGATCAACTCCTTAATTTCTCTTTCTTCTTATTGTTGGTGTATAGAAATGCAACTGATTTCTGTGCATTGATTTTATATCCTGACATTTCACTGAATTCCTCCATGAGTTCGGGTTTTCCATATGAAGTGTCATGTCATCTGCAGAGTGAGAGTCTGACTATTTCTTTGTCAATTCGGATTTGCCAATTCTTTTTGTTGTCTGATCGCTGACGCTAGGACTTGTAGTACTATGTTGAAGAGCAGTGGTTATAGTGGACATCCCTGCCGTGTTCCTGACCTTAGGGGAAAAGTTCTCAGTTTTTCCCCATTGAGAATGATATTCACTATGGGCTTTTCACAGATGGCTTTTATGATATTGAGGTATGTACCCTCTAACACCGCACTGTGAAGAGGTTTAATCAAGAAAGGATGCTGTACTTTGTCAAATGTTTTTTCTGCATCTATTGAGAGGATCCTATGGTTCTTGTCCTTTCTTTTATTAATTTAGTGTATCATATTGATTGATTTGTGGATGTTGAATCAACCTTGCAGCCAAGGAATAAATCCCACTTGGTTGTGGTAAATAACCCTCTTAAGGTACTGTTGGATCCTACTAGCTAGTATCTTGGTGAGAATTTTTGCATCTATGTTCATCAGGGATATTGGTCTGTAATTCTCCTCTTTGGTGGGATCTTTGTCTGGTTTTGGGATCAAGGTAATGTTGCCCTCATACAATTAGTTTGGAAGTTTTCTTTCCATTTCTGTTTTTTGGAACAGTTTCAGAAGAACACGTATTCATCTTTCTTTAAAAAATGTTTGGTAGAATTCCCCTGGGAAGCCGTCTGGCCCTGGGCTCTTGTTTGTTAGGAGATTTTTGATGACTGCTTCAATTTCCTTACTGGTTATGGGTCTGTTCAAATTTTCTGTCTTCCTGGTTCAGTTTTGATAGTTCATACATCTCTTGGAATGCATCCACTTCTTCCAGATTGTCTAATTCACTGGCATATAGTTGCTCATAATATGTTCTTGAAATTGTTTGTACTTCTTTGGTGTTGGTTGTGATCTCTCCTCTTTCATTCATGATTTTATCTATTTGGGTCCTTTCTCTTTTCTTTTTGCTAAGTCTGGCCACAGGTTTATCAATCTTATTAATTTTTTCAAAGAATCAGGTCCTACTTTCGTTGATCTGTTCTACTGTTCGTTTGGTTTCTATGTCATTGATTTCTGCTCTGTTCTGTATTATTTCTTTTCTCCTTCTGGGTTTAGGCTTTATTTGCTGTTCTTTCTCCAGCTCCTTTAGGTGATTAGGATGTGTATTTGAGACCTTTCTTGTTTCTTGAGAAAGGCTTGTATTGCTATATACTTTCCTCTTAGGACTGCCTTTGCTGTGTCCCAAAGATTTTGAACAGTAGTGTTTTCATTTTCATTTGTTTCCATGAATTTTTTTTTAATTCTTTTTTCATTTCCTGGTTGACCCATTCATTCTTTAGTAGGATGCTCTTTAGCCTCCATGTATTTGAGTTCTTTCCAACTTTCCTTTTGTGACTGAGTTCTAGTTCCAAAGCATTTTGGTCTGGAAATATGCTGGGAATGATCCCAGTCTTTTGGTACCAGTTTTGGTACCTGGGGTACCAGACCCCAGGATGTGATCTATTCTGGAGAATGTTCCATGTGCACTTGAGAAGAATGCGTATTCTGCTGTTTTGGGATGGAATGTTCTGAATATATCTGTGAAGTCCTTCTGGTCCAGTGTGTCATTTAATGCCTTTATTTCCTTATTGATCTTCTGCTTAAATGATATGTTCATTTCAGTGAGGGGGCTTTTAAAGTCCCCTACCATTATTGTATTATTGCTGATGTGTTTCTTTGATATTGTTATTAATTGGCTTATATAACTGGCTGTTCCTATGTTAGGGGCATAAATATTTACAATTGTTAGTTCTTCTTGTTAGATAGACCCTTTAGTATGATAGAGTGTCCTTCCTCATCTCTTATTATAGTCTTTGGTTTAAAATCTAATTTGTCTGATATAAGGATTGCCACCCTAGCATTCTTCTGATGTCCATTAGCATGGTAAATTGTTTTCTACCCCCTCACTTTAAATCTACAGGTGTCTTTGGGTCTAAAATGAATCTCTTGCAGACAGCAAATCAATGGGTCTTGCCTTTTTATCCAATCTGATACCCTATGGCATTTGACTGGCACATTTACCCATTTAAGTTCAGGGTAAATATTGAAAGACATGAATTTAGTGCCATTGTATTGCCTGTGACTGTTACTGTATGTTGTCTCTGTTCCTTTCTGGTCTACATTACTTTTAGGCTTTCTCTTTGCTTAGAGGTCCCCTTTCAGTATTTCCTATAGAGCTGGTTTGGTATTCCCAAATTCTTTTAGTTTTTGTTTGTCCTAGAAGCTTTTATCTCTCCTTCTATTTTCAGTGACAGCCTAGTTGGATATAGCATTCTTAGCTGCATATTTTTCTTATTTAGTGCTCTGAATATATCATGCCAGTCTTTTCTGGCCTGCCAGGTCTCTATGGATAGGTCTGCTACCAATCTGTTTCTGCCATTGTAGGTACAGACCTCTTGTCCCCAGGTGGCTTCAGGATTTTCTCTTTGTCTCTGAGACTTGTAAGTTTGACTATTAGATGACAGGGTACTGACCTATTTTTATTGATTTTCAGGGGGGTTCTCTGTGTCTCCTGGATTTTGATGCTTGTTCCCTTTGCCATATTAGGGAAATTCTCTATTATAATTTGCTCCAATATACCTTCTGCCCCTCTCTATTTCTTCTTCTTCTGGGATCCCAATTATTCTCATATTGTTTCATTTTATGATCACTTATCTCTCAAATTCTCCCCTCATGATCCAATACTTATTTGTCTCTCTTTTTCTCAACTTCTTTATTCTCCATCATTTGGTCTTCTATATCACTAATTCTCTCCTCTGCCTTATTCACTCTAATGGAGTTAGAGCCTCCATTTTTGCTTGCACCTCATTAATAGCCTTTTTTATTTTGACTTGGTTAGATTTTAGTTCTTTTATTTCTCCAGAAAGGGATACTCTAGCATCTGCTATGCTTTTTTCAAGCCCAGCTAGTATCTTTATAATTGTCATCTCAACTCTAGTTCTAACATCTTACTAATGTCCATATTGATTAAGTCCCTGTCAATCAGTACTTTTTTTTTCTTTTTTTTTTTCTATTTTTTTTTTTTTTTTTTTTGAGGTGAGTTTTTCTGTTTGGTCATTTTGTCCAGAGAAAAATAGATGAATGAAAGGACAAAAAGCTAAAGGTAACAATGACCCCAGAAAAATATACACTAAACAAATCAGAAGAGACCAGGAACTGGGGGGAAAAGAAAGGGGGAAAAAAGAATATGATCAGGTTGGTGAATAGAACAGAACCACACATTAGATTTTTGGTGTATTTTGGTCTGTTAGATGAAACTGCCTCCCAAAATTTTAAAGAAAGAATACCTTATATATATACAAAAATGAAGGTAACTACAGTGAAAGGATGGAATATGACTGTAAAGATGAAAATTTAAAAAGATTTTGAAAAAGGAATTGATAAGATGTTGGTTGAAAAAGGAAAGAAAAAGAATTCAAAAAGATAGAAAAAGAAAAAAAATAAAGAAAATGAAAAAAACTAACTCTGAAAGACTAACGAATCATGGGGAAAAAAGCCATGAATTCTATGTGCTGTATTTCCCTAGCACTGGAGTTTTGCAGTTGGGTCTCTGCTCGAAGAGTAGTGGGTTGACTCTGCCAAGGATCATCATTTATGGCAACTCTGAGCTGAGAGCCCACTCCTCAGCTCTGTCTTTGCAGCTGGCTTCCCTGCTCCAATAGCTGGGAGCTCTGCCACTCTCTCAGGCACCTCCAGTCTTTCTGTGACTCCAGGGGTCCTGAGACCACACTGTCCCAGTGACGGTTCCACTCCCCCCACTTAGCCACTGGAGTGACGTCTCTCAGCAAAGCAGACTTCTAAAAGTTCTTATTTTGTGCTCCACTGCTCTATCACTTGCCACTAGCTGGCTGACAGAGGCTCCCTCCCGCCCCGCTCTGGTGGTCTATCTTCCCAAATATCACCTCGGATGCACTTCTCCACAGGTCCTACCTTCCAGAAAGAGGTCACTTTTTTGTTCATAGAATTGCCAGAATTCTTTTCTTGGATCTCCTGTTAAGTTTGTAGATGTTCAGAATGGTTTGATAACTATCTAGCTGAATTCCTGGGACCAGATGAAATTAAGGTCTCCTACTCCTCTGCCATCTTGGTCCTCCCCTCATCATTTTTATTTCTTTACCACACTTTTATCTTTTGTTAAACAATTCTCTCCCCACTGTCTATTTTTTTAAAGTGCCACATGGATTTATCACTGGGAGATAAGAAGGTAACACTTTTGCAAACTGAAGAGTTAGCTGCAAAGTTTGTACTGTATGTAATTATTCACAGTTTTGTTCACATGTATTCACATGTAATTTTGTACATTTTTGTTCCGATGTATTCACATGTACTGTTACTCACATGTATCCACATGTACATTTTTGTTCACATGTATTCACATGTATACATACATGTATGTATGTAAATAGATATATTCACATGTATGTAATTATTCTTTTTTAAACAACTCTCTGTGGTACCTCTGTTGTACTAATTCACAGCTAATATAACGTGATAAATGAAATTTGAACTATGTTATTTAACTGAAGCAATGTTATTTAACTGAACTGTGGTAAGTGATATCCATGCATATTTGAACCATGAAAACTGAGATTGCCTACAATTGTTGTTGGTTTAACTGGTTGGACATTTAAGAAAAGATAAAATCATATTTGGACCTCACTTCGACACTGGGATGAATGTCACCACAGATCAGAGTTCTAAACATAATAAAATGAAAACCACACATAAGCTAGAGGAAGTATAGATTAATTATTTTGTAACTTGAGTATAGAAAATATTTTCTAGTAAGTACTCAATATACAGAATGAAAAATGATTACTCAATTTGACTACATTAAAACACTTTCTCATTGTGAATAACAAAAAAAGAAAGCAAAATCAAAGGACAAATTATAATTTTTAAAAAAGATGTTTCCATTTATATCATATACCATGAGTATCTACAAATCAAAGAGGAAAAAGTCCAGCACCTCTCGAAGAAAATGGGCAAAGGATATGAATAGAACATCCAAGAAGAAATATTTTTTTAAAAAATTATCAGGCATATTGTAAACTTTCCAGCTCCACAGTTAATAAAAGAAATAAGAATTTAAACTGTCCTGAAATACGACTTCTCATCTGTCAGATTTGCAAAAATCCAAAAGTGGTAACATCTTATAAAACTGCAGTACTATAACACAGCCAGCATACTGATACTGACATCATCAAGATACATGACATTTCCATCATCATAAGATCTTACACGTTGTCTTTTCATAAAAAAACTCCTTTAACCAGGGGCAACCACTAATCTCTATTTTATTCATTTTAAGGATGTTATAGGTATAAAATCATGCCATATGTACCTTTTGGAACTCGCTTTTTTAAACTCAGCATATTTTTCTGAGGATTCATCCAAGTTTTTGCCTGTATCCATAGCTTTTCCCCTTTTTATTGCTAAGCAGTATTCCACTGTTATGGAGGTACCAGAGTTTGTTTAACCATTCACCTGTTGAAGGACATCTGGAAGGTTTCTAGTGTAGTTTTCAATTCTGGGCCATTATAAGCATTTGTATACAGATTTGTGTGTGTATGAACATAGATCTTCATTTCTCTGGGATAAATGTGCAGGAGTGAATTTTCTGGGTCTTCTGAAAATTACATACTTCGCTTTTAAAGAAACTGTCAAACTATTTTGGCAGAATGCCATTTGCATTCCAACTAGCAATGTATATAATCCACTCTGATAATCTGTCTTTTAACTGGTATATTTAGACTTTTAAAATGTCATGCATTTATTTACAAATTAAGACTAAAGTCTGCAATTTAAATTTTTGTCTTCTTTTTGTTCTTTTTTTTTCTGCTTTCTAATGCTTTTCTAAGAGTTACTTTAACATTTTTTTTTTTTAGAATTCCCTTTTGATTATAGTGTTTTTGAATTTATCTTCTTGTATGATATTCTAGGGGCTGCTCTGGATATTACGTTATGTATACATCATTTATCTTAGTATACTGGTGTCATCATTTTACCAGTTTAATTGAAATATAGAAACCTTACCTTTTGTACCTTTATCTTCACTCACTTATAAAATAATCATCCTAACATTTTCTTTTACGTGCATTTAGAATAACATCTTATAATGTTATAGTTGTGGTTCATGTCAAACATACTCTTAAGAAATTTAAGAGAGGAAAACCCTACTTACTGCATTTACTCTATTGCTTATCATTTGTTTCTTCCTTTCAGATTTTATAAGCTTCCTCCATTTACTATTCTATTTCTGTTTAGATCACTTCCTTTAGCCATTAATTTAGGGTAGATTTACCTGTCACAAATTCTCCTACTTTAACTTCATCTAAAGATGTCCTGATTTCCCTTCCCTCCTGAAGGATATTGTCCCTGGATATAGGATTATAAACTGATTGCTCTTTTCTTTTAGCACATGAAAAATGCTGTGCCCCTTTTCTCTAGCTTCCATTTTCTGGTGAGAAATTTGCTGCCACTCAAATTGTTTTTCTCCTATAGGAAATGTTTGTTTTCTTGCTGCTTTCAACATTTTTTCTTTGTCTTTAGTTTTCAGAAGTATAATTGTAATGTATCTTGGCATGGACTTCTTTGAGTTTATTTCATCACGAATATTCTCAGATTCTTAATTCTATAAATTTCTCTTGCTGAATTTGGGAAATTTTCAGCCATTATTTCACTTGGTATTTTTTTAATCTTGACTTCTTTCTTCTCTCCTTCCTATATTCTGATGACATGTTACAGTTTTTCTTATAAGCCCACAGGTCCCTGAGGCTCTGTTCACTTTCATTTTTCAGTTTATTGTCTCTCTGTTGTTAAGATTGATTGATTTGTATTGTTTTATCTTCCAGTTAAGTGATTCTTTCCTCTGTGCCAACCCATTCTGCTGTTAAGCCCATCCATTAATTTTTTTACTTTAATTTTTTTTTGTTTTTGTTTTTTTTAGTTCTAAGATTTTTATTTGGGTCTTTTTTGTATCTTACAGGCTTTTTTGGCTGAAATTTTGTATTTCTTTCATTTGTTTCAAGTGTGTAATTGCTTGTTGAAGCATCTTTGTCAGGGATGCTTCAAAATCTTTGTTAGATAAGTCAGGCAAGTGTAACATTTCTGCCATGTTTGTGGATGAATAATCACGTTTAAGAAGATATTGACAGCTATTTTTCAGCAGTTGTAATATACCAGGAACTAGTCTAGCATTTTATATGTATCAGTTTATTCCTAGAGCAGCTCTACAAAGTAGGTATTATTACCATTACCATCGTCCAGCTGAGAAAACCTTCTCCCCTCTAACTCTCAAATCTTTGGCTTGGTGTTGTGGTCTAGGTTGGAAATAAAGAAGGTGACTATATAAATTCCAAGATGGAAAATAAGCACATCACTTGTTTTAAAATTCTACATTTAAAAAAAAGTGTTTCATTGGAAGCAATTCTAAAATAAATAACACCTTAGTGAATATTGTGGCTCCTTTCCTAGCTTCCCACACCAAAAATTAAAAAAATAATAATAAAATAAAATAAAAATTTTTAAATCCCATTGTGGATTTGGATTGTAAAACAGATACGTGTTTTTGGTAAGGTTGACACCATTATGAAACTCTATGGTGGGCACGGATTGGCTTAAGTTAATCAGTAGAATGTCATCTTTTTGCTAACTGGCTCGAGAAGGGACGTATGATTTAGGTTAGCCCACTCACCTTAAAGTCCAGGACTTGTGCCTTCAAGCTGAGGAGGGCAAATTCTTTTTGGTATTACCTGGAGCTGCAGGGTGTTAGCTAACTGAAGGAATGGGGACTGAGAATAAAGATAATAGAGAAGGTAACAGAAGTATAGAGAAGAGCCAAGAAAACAACAGAGAAAGGAAACAAAAACTGATCAGACTCAGGTGACTCTAGCTCTATCTCTATATAATTTTCAGTCAGTGAGGCTATAAATTATCTGTGTAGCTTAAAAAAATTGTTAAGTGATCCCAAATAGGTCCTCAGAACACAATATTTTATCTTAATGCTTTATTTACCAGACAATACCTCTACAAACTGCTTATCAGTACCAGGAGGCATAAGCGTAAGTACCTGCCAAGCCTTAAAATACACCAGCTTGGTTGACAGAACTTCACTAAGAAAACATATAATGAGAACTTATAATGTGCTATAGCTTTTCTTTTTTGCACTAATTTTGTGGGTACCTGTGTCTTATATTTTATTTTATACTTTCTGTATTTTTTACAAAGATAATGAATTCACATGGAAAAACTGAAATATCATGATACAATTAATAAGTTCTATCCCAACCCTGATATACAAGCCTGTAGTTGCTCTACATAGAGGAAATCACTGTTATTAAAAGATATTTTATACATATACAAGCATGTATAAAATTACCCGTCCATTTTGTATGTTATGTCCCACTTCACCTACCATTCTGCTTCTTGCTTGTTTTATTTGACAATATATTTTGCAGGCATTCTAGGTTAGGCACTTATTGTACCTTATATTATGGATGTTAGGTTTGTTTTCAGTATTTGGTATTACAAATAGTACTTCAGGAAATAGCCTTGTACGTACTTCTTTGCAAATGCACTATTATGTATCTAGTATAAATTCCTAGAATTGATAACCATGGTGTAAGTGCACTTTGAATTCTAACAGGTATTGCCAAATTGCCCTCCAGAGATGCTGTTCTTTTTCTATAAACTCTCCTCAATTCAATTATGCTGATATTTTGAAATCTGAGAGGTAAAGAGTATTCTCTTTTCAATCTGCATTTATTTATTATGAGTGATATTAAGTGTTGTTTTACATGTTTAAAAAATATCTGTAACTGCTTCCTTGAGAACGTTCTATGTTCACTGCCTGCTTATTGATTTACAAGATCTCTATATACTACAGGATGAGCCATTGGTTGGTATATGTGTTTATGGCTGATAATGTGGACTGGTTTACTCACCCCTATTCCCCGTTTCGCCAGTATGCCCTCTTTTCTGCAACTCTAGAAAATTAATAACTATGTTTCCAGTCTACCTTATAACTGTGCTTCTGTGGTAAATTGGTATTGTAGTGAGGTGTGTTTGATGTGATTTGGATGAAAGCAGGAACGGTGAATCTTTGTTCATTTTCCCGACACTTCGACTGGCTTTTTGCTGGTAAGTAAAATTTTGGAAATGTGAGGTTTATGCACAGTACTGGCTATTCCTTATCTTCTCGATGAAAAGAGGCTGTTTTGGTGGCAGAGGCACTAGGATCCCATATTCCCGGGTCTAATTCCCAATTTTGGGGTGGTGAGAGGCATTTGTGCTGCGGTTCACAGATAAACTCCCTGTTGGCTCTGTTTCTTGAAGAGACAGTTGCAACTTCCTAACTCTATCTCCCTGGGCCTTAAGTTTCAGCTACAGGTGTGTGCTCTTGGTAGTTCCAAGTGGCAGTTTTAGAGGTCAGACTACCTGTGGTGGGACAATGCAACAGTGTTTTGGGGTGAGTGCTGGAGATGCCAGCCTCCAGCTCATTCTCCCACCTTCTAATGGCATTGTTACAACATCCTTTACTTTATCAAATCGCTTTTTTAATATTCCTCAGATAGTGGAATTCTCCTGAATCCTGAGACAATGCTGCACAATCTCTTTGCCAGTTTGTCATTTATCTTTTGATACTTTGTAATTTTTGTCAAAGAAAAAAAAATTTAGATTATTGTGTAGTTAAATTTATAACTTTTTTTTTTTTTTAAGATTTTATTTATTTGACAGACAGAGATCACAAGCAGGCAGAGAGGCAGACAGAGGAGGTGGGGGAAGCAGGCTCCCTGCTGAGCAGAGAGCCCGATGTGGGGCTCGATCCCACGACCCTGAGATCATGACCTGAGCCGAAGGCAGAGGCTTAAACCACTGAGCCACCCAGGTGCCCCTAAATTTATAACTTTTAAAAATAACTTCTGGTGTTTGTGTTGTACTTAGGAAGGCATACTTCTCCAAGTTTTTTCTAATACTTTTTAAAAGCTCCTTTATTGGGGCGCCTAGGTGGCTCAGTGGGTTAAGCCTCTGCCATCAGCTCGGGTCATGGTCTCAGGGTCCTGGGATTGAGCCCTGCATTGGGCTCTGTGCTTGGCGGGGAGCCTACTTCCCTCTCTACCTGCCTCTCTGCCTACTTGTGATCTCTATCTCTCTCTCTGTCAAATAAATAAATAAAATCTTAAAAAAAAAAAAGCTCCTTTATTGAAGTTTACTTGCCAAAAATATATTTGTTTTATGTTTATAATTCAATGAATTTTAATAAATTTACAGAGTTGTACAATCACCCTTACAAACTAATTTTGAAACATTTCTACCACCCTGAAAAGGAACCTTAAGCCTAGTTGTAGACACTACTCCCGACAGTTTTGTCAACCACTACTCAGCTTTCTATCTCCATGGATTTTCCTTGTCTGGATTTTTCATATAACTGGGATCATGCAATATGTTGTATTTTGTGAGTTGGTTTCTTTTACCTAGGAGCCTATTTCTGAAGTTCCTCCACGTTGTAACATGTAACACGTATCCATTTTCTAGTAGTTTTATTGTTTCATTTTTTAACATGGAAATCTTTGGATATCTTTGAACCATCTGTGTGGACTGGGGGTGGGAAAGAGAAAGAAAGAGAGAAACAGGGGTACCTGGATGGCTCAGTCCATTAAGCGTCTGCCTGCGGCACAAGGTCATAATCTCAGGGTCCTAGGATGGAGTCCTGCATCGGGCTGCTTCTCTTTCTCCCTCTGCCTCCTCCCCCATGCTCATGATGCCTCTTTCTCTCTTTCAAATAAATAAATAAAATCTTTAAAAAAGAGAGAGAAGTAACTAGCCACATGTCCTTATACATTTATTGAATAATCTATCTTTTGACCACTGATTTAAATTGCTGTCTCGGGGCGCCTAGGTGGCTCAGTGGGCTAAAACCCTGCCTTCGGCTCAGGTCATGATCCCAGGGTCCTTAGGATCAAGCCCCGAATCGGGCTCTCTGCTCGGCAGGGAGCCTGCTTCCTCCTCTCTCTCTCTCTGCCTGCCTCTCTGCCTACCTATGATCTCTGTCAAATAAATAAATAAAATCTTTAAAAAAAATAAATTGTTGCCTTTACTAATTGTAATAGGATGTTACCTAAAATTCCACCTAGTCTCAGCTGAGATGTCATAACCATAAATGGTGCTGAACACATATCTCCATAATTCAAATAAAGGCCACCTATGTTAGGCCATCTATGCAGGTCTTTGGAAGACTTATTCTCAGACCAGCTATGTAACACTTAGCTCATCACCCATCTTGAGATCGTAAGAGTAAGGTAATGACTGGTCAAGGGCTTTGTTGAATAAGGGTTTCTTTGAACAGAATTGTCAAGACTGTTTGTGTTTCTAGTGCTCTCTTTGTGCAATGTCAGCCAGCAGGGGAAATGGAAATCTTACACCTGTCTGGCTGCTTGCTGAGTTAAGAGATTTTCATGGGCCTTTGTGTTGTTGGAAGAGAAGAAAGAAGTGTGGTGAGATGGTTCTTGGGAGACTTTGACCTACATCCATGGAGAGTATGAGGAATGGTAACAGTGCTTGACTCTTGCCTTGAACACAGTACATGTGAGATAAATATATATTTTCTACCTCACTATCAACCTCAACCAAAACACAGTATGAGTGGTGACAAGAGAACAGGAGTGATAGCTATGGTAGGTGCAGCCTGTGTTACCTGAGTTTGACGGGGCAAAGGCTCAGTTTTCTCACGAACCAAATGAATGCCATAGGAGGTTGCTAGGCCAGAGCTCTTCGGAAAAACATCTATTTGTCAGGGCCAAGTAGACAGTGGCTATGTGGTGCATATGGTAGGATATAGGAGATGGGGCAGTGCGGATTGTGTGAGCTAGAGCCCTTATCATGTCTCTGTGAATTATTGTTGCTTCCCTGACCTCATCTCCTGCCGCTTCCTTTTCCCCCATTTTGTTCTAGCTTCAAATGCATCAGACAGACATCCATCCCAGGCTCTTTGCTCTTGTTGTGCCTGGTAAAAGCTTTCCCAGATATCCAAAGGGCTTATCTTTATACTTTCTTCAAGTCTCTGTTTAAATATTATTTTTGGGGGGCGGGGGGCATCTGGGTGGCTCAGTCAGTTAAGCATCTGCCTACAGCTCAGGTCATGATCCTGGGGACCAGCCCCACATCTGGCTCCCTGTTCATCGGGGAGTCAGTTTCTCTCTCTCCCTCTGCCCTGCCCCCCACTTGTGTTGTCTCTATCACATGCTCTCTTTCTCTCTTAAATAAATAAATAAAATCTTTTAAAAATATCCTTTTTGGACCACATATTTAAAACCTTTCTATTTCAGCTCTCACTATCCTCCTCATCTCATTTATCTTGCTTCACTATACTTACCACATTTAACCTTCTATGTATTTTCTTACTTGTTTTGTTTAGTGTCTATCTCTCCAAAGGAGACTATAGATCATAAAAGGGAAGAGATTTGCCTGTTTTGTTCAGTGTTATGACCCAGAACCTAAGAATGTGCTTGGCTGAAGGTAGAGCCTCAACATGTATTTATAAAATGCTGAATGAGTTAATTAATTCAGGAGTGGAAGAAAAATCTGATGGAATGAGTTAAAAACAGTAATGGGATAAAAATAAAGTTCTCTCTTACTTTCTCATTCTGATTTCAGCTTGTTTAGTAAACCAATATAGAAACCAAAGTTCCATACATTTTTGAGGCTTTTTGAGGCTATTTGGACTCTAATATGTTCCATACAAACAATTTTAACTGTTTTAGTTCTATGATATTAGTTGAGTGCTGAAAGGGTGAATCTATTTCATTACTTTTTTCCTGATATTTTGGGCACACTTTTAACCTTAAAATATATTTGAGAATCAGCTTAAATTCTCCCTACATATGATGTTAGCATTTTCTATAGGTAGCGTCAAGTATGATTAACTTGGGCAAAATAACAAATTCATAATACTGGGTTTTATGACACAAAAGGATTATCTTTTTGTGTCTCTCAGTAGACATTTAAATATTTCTTCATATAAATTTTGTTCATTTTTTAAAAATTTATTTGACAGAGACAGCACACAAGCAAGGGGAGCAGCAGAGGGAGAGAGACAAGCAGGCTCACTGCTGAGTAGAGAGCCCAATGCGGGGCTTGACCCCAGGACCCTGGGATCATGACCTGAGCTGAAGGCAGATGCTTAACCAACTGAGACACTCAGGCTCCCCAAATCTTGTCTGTTTTAGCTACAGCTTATTTTTACATCTTTTGTATATGGAAATCTTTGTATTACATTATATTTACTTAATAACTGCTATTTAGACAGCAAAGGTATGGATTTTTTAACAGCTTTACTGAAACATTATTTACATGCCATAAAATTCACTCATTTAAGTATATAATTCAATAGTTTTTAGTACATTCTCTAAATTGTGAAACCATCACCACAGCCTAATTTTAGAACATTTTCATCACCCTGAAAAGAAATCCAATGCTAATGAACAGTCCCTCTCTTACCCCTTCTATTCCTAGTGTGCTGAGTGATTTTACCATGAGACAGTTTTACCAAATACTTTTTCTGCATCTATTCAGATTATTACCATGTGGTTTCTGTCCTTTATTCTATTAATGTGGTATATTACATTAACTGATTTTCATATGTAAATCCCACTTGGACATGGTGTATAATCCTTTTTATGTATTGAATTTGTTGTTGATGATTTTTGCATCAGGATTCATAAGAGATACTTGTTCATAGTTTTTCTTTTTATACTGACTTGTCTGGTTTTGGTATCAGGGTAACAATGGCCTCACAGAGTGAGTTGGTAAATTTCCCTTTCTTTTCCTTTTTTTTTTTTTTTTTTTTTGAATAGTTATGAAACAATGGTATTAAATTCTTCTTTAACTGCTTAACAGAATTCACCATAAAGTTTTGCACACCCAGGCTTTATTTTGAGTGAAGTTTTAAAATTACTAATTCAATCCCTTTACTTTTTATAGGTCTTTTCAGATTTTCTATTTCTTCTCCAGTAAATTTCCATAGTTTCTCTTTTTTTTTTTTTTTAGGTAAAGATTTTATTTTGAAGTAATCTCTACAGTCAACATGGGGCTTAAACTTACAACCCTAAGATGAAGAGCTAAATGCTCTATAGACTGAGCCAGCCAGGTGCCCCTCCAAAATTTGTCTTATTTGATTTTTCCATTTCTTCTTTCTTTCTAGGAATTTCTGGCTTTCTTCCATTTCATTTGAGTTAGATAATTCGTTAGCATACAGTTGTTTATTGTAGTCCCTTATAATCCTCTTAATTTTTGTATGGTTGGTAGTGATGTCTCCTATTTCATTCCTCACTTGAGTAATTTGAGTCTTCTCTTTTTTTACCAGTCAGTTTAGCTAGGGTTTTGTCAATCTTGTTGATCTTTTCAGGAACTAACTTCTAGTTTCATTGATTTTTCTCTATTTTTTTTTTAAGTTAAAGATTTTATTTATTTATTTGACATACAGAGATCACAAGTAGGCAGAGAGGCAGGCAGAGAGAGACAGGGGAAGCAGGCTCCCTGCTGGGCAGAGAGCCTGAGGAGGGGCTGGAACCCAGGACCCTGGGATCATGACCTGAGCCCAGAGGCTTTAACCCACAGAACCACCCAGGCGCCCCTGTATTGTTCTTTTTTTAAGGATTTTATTCATTTATTAGAGAGAGAGAGAGAGAGCACAAGTAGGGGGGGTGAGAGAGGGAAAGGGAGAATCAGGCTCCCCACTGAGCAGGGAGCCAGATGTGGAGCTCAATCCCAGGACCCCAAGATCATGACCTGAGACAAAGGCAGACACTCAACCAACCGAGCCACCCAGGTGTCTGTTTTTTGTATTTTTTATGTCATTTAATTCCATTCTAATTTTTATTTTTTTTTCTTCCTTTTGTTTGTTTTGGATTTAGTTCACTTTTTTCCTTCTTTTTCTTTTAGTTTCTTAAAGTGGAAGTTTAGATCACTAATTTGACAACTTTCTTATTTTTTAATATAGTAAATTTTTTATACCTATATCATAGCTATAAATTTCCTCTAAACACTGATTAGTGATAATAGTCCCAGTGTATAAACTTTTCTTATTCTTATTTATAATAGAAATTATTTAGCCATGATAGTTTAAATTTGACTCAAAGTAATAGACACATTTAGAGAGATGTCAAATATTTGTATTTTATATACTATCTTGTTAAGGTGCTCTTAGAAGATAAATATGTATTTTCTACCTCACTATCAACCTCAATAGCCTGGGCTTAGGTTACCAGCCACTGAGATTCTGGGAAAGTAGATAATTAGAATTTTCATTTGGGGCGTGTGTAAACCATGAAGGGGGATCAGATGTTGGCTAGAAAAAGTAAGAAAGAAACAAAAAGAAAAAAACAAATGTCCATATCAACATGGATGTAGCCAATGCCAAAATGAAAACTGAATTAGAATTGGAATCAGATGATTTCTAAAAATTACCTGCAAGACTTATTATTTTTCCACTTGGGATTGCTTTTTGGATATTTAAGTATTATTTCAAGTTTAAAGAAAAGAATTAGCAAAATTTGTGAAGAGTAAAGGTATATTAAAGCATTTATGAAGTATTATAATAACAGCAAAAAAAGATACAACTATTTTCTACGGAAGAAATTTTACTCCTCAGGCAAAATAAGATAAAGACACAGCAAAAAGTTTGGTCCCTTCTTTATGAACTCGAGTTAATTAGATGGATTGTGAATCTCAAAAAGTTACAAATAGCCCTTTTGGCTCAATTTCTCATTTTATTTTGGATAGAAGGAATCTGCTTTTGCCAATCAATAAACTGTAATGTGTCCTCTGAACTTAAATGAGATCTCTTATTGCTAGTTCAATGTCACGCTGCTGCCCTTGTTCTCTAGCTAGGACAACAGCATGAACATTTGCTCAGACTGACCTTCATATGGATACATGAATTGCTTAATTGGTAGTGAAGATACTCTTGCTCTTCTTCTTCTTCTTGGAAAAGGAAGTTGCATCACTTCCTAGGCTGTCATTTTACAGTTTGTGGAGAGGTCTAAATCCATCTACTTTAGGTATATTACTCTGCTGATACTTGAGTATTTGTATAAAACAGATCCCAATAGGAATCATCTGAACTACAGATAGTATTGAGTGCATTTTAGAAAGTTAGTCCTTGCAATTAATCTAAAGCCTTCTCTTACAGTCCAAGATTTGATAATTCTGCTTAGTGTTAAAATGTGGTATCTATTATTTATAGTTGCTGGGGTAAAAGCATTTCTTTTCCTAGGTCATTTACTTCTGTGAGCTGTGGACAGTTATCATCTACTTTTTACAGATGATGAAATTCAGCCTTACAGAAATGAATTCATTTCCGCAGGATTTTTTTTTTTAACATTTTATTTATTTTTTGGACAGAGAGAGAGAAAGTAGAAACAGGGGAGTGGCAGGAAGAGGGAGAGGGAAAAGCAGGCATCCCACTGAGCAGGGAGCTGATGCAGGGCTTAAACCCAGGACTCTGGGATCATGACCTGAGCTAACCAGGTCAGCTTAACCAACTGAGCTTGGTCACGCTTAACCAACTGAGCTACCCAGGCACCCCAGATCTTACAACTCTTACTAGGCAAAGGCAACATTCAAATCTAGAGTTTCTGATCCTGTTCTCTTAATCTCTAAACTCAGATCCTTCTACTATTTCTTCAGCAGTTGTTTCATGCTATGGATTAGAGGTTTCATTAGAAAGAGGGCAATGGGAAAAGGGAGAGGAAATTCAAAGTCTTCCAATCATAGGAAAGAAATAACATTATAGTGACAAGGAAAATGTTCCAGGTTTTGATATTTTGTGTATTTTTTAATAAATAATTTTCTCTTTTGCAAACCAGTAAAATTGGATCAGAATGTCCACCCATCCTATTAGTGTGGCTGCATTTTACTGGGATGTAAAGAATTTCAGATTTGCAATTGTTCCTTACTTATACCAAAGTCATGATAAGAGAGATTAAGCTTCATCTATTAACATCTTCACTGACAGGCATTTAAAAGTAAAATATTGGAGGAAAGACATGGATACATGGTCATTTGTTCCCCTTCTCATCCATGTTGCACTGTAATATGCTTATTTTCCTTAGTCATTTCCCTTCACATCCTATATGCATCCAATTTTCTATTTCTTTGAAATCAGTGATGGAAGTGAAAGAATTTTTTCTTCTGGAAGCCAACAGAAGAAAGTTAATTTGTTTCATCTGAGAAATATTTATTGGGCATCTGTTAAATTTTAGGCACTAGGGGTATAGAAGGAGAAAAAAAAAAGAAAGGTCTTCATTCTTTTTTTTTCTCTTTTTCATTTCACTTATTTATTTTTTAAATTTAAATTAAATTAATTAACATAAAATGTATTACTGACTTCAGGGGTAGAGGTCAGTGATTCATCAGTCTTATATAATACTCAGTGCTCATTATATAACATACCCTCCTTAATGTCCATCACCCAGTTATCCCAACCCTCCACGCCTTTCCCCTCCAGCATCCGTCAGTTTTTTTTCCCATGATTAAGAGTTTCTTAGGGTTTGTCTCTCTCTCTGGTTTTGTCTTGTTTTATTTTTTCTTCTCTTCCCCTATGATCCTCTGTTTTGTTTCTTAAATTCCACATGTCAGTGAGATCATATAATAATTGTCTTTTTCTGACTGACTTATTTTGCTTACTATAATACCCTCTAGTTCCTTCCATGTGGTTGCAAATGGCAATCTTTTCTTTTCTTTTTTCTTTTTCTTTTTGGGTGGTTAAGTAGTATTCCATTGTGTATATATGCCACATCTTCTTTATTCATTCATCTCTCAATGAACATCTGGGCTCTTTCCATAGTTTGGCTATTGTGGACATTGATGTTATTAACATTGGTGGAGGTGCCCCTTCAGATCACTACATTTGTATCTTTGGGGTAAACACCCAGTGGTGCAATTGCTGGGTCATAGGGTAGCTCTATTTTCAACTTTTTGAGGAACCTCCATACTGTTTTCCAGAGTGGCTGCACCAGCTTACATTCCCACCAATAGATTCCCCTTTCTCCACATCCTTGTCAACATCTGTCATTTCCTGACTTGTTAATTTTAGCCATTCTGACTGGTGTGAGGTGGTATCTCATTGAGGTTTTGATTTTTACTTCCCTGATGCTGAGAGATGTTGATGTTGAACACATTTTCATATTCTGTTGGCCATTTGGATGTCTTCTTTGCAGAAATGTCTGTTTGTATCTTCTGCCCATTTGTTGAGTGGATTATTTGTTCTTTGGGTGTTCAGTCTGATAAGTTCTTTTCTTTTTTTAAAAAAATTTCATTTATTTGACAGAGACACAGCAAAAGAGCGAACACAAGCAGAGGGAGTGGGAGACAGAGAAGTAGACTTCCCGCTGAACAGAGAGCCCAATGTGGGGCTTGACCCCAGGACCCTGGGATCATAATCTGAGCCCAAGGCAGACACTTAGTGACTGAGTCACCCAGGTGCCTCAGTAAGTTTTGTTTTGTTTTGTTTTGTTTTTTTGTTTTTTAAATAGATTCTGAATACTAGCCCTTTAAGACATTTGCAAGTATCTTCTCCCATTCTGTTGGTTGCCTTTTAGTTTTTCGACTGTTTCCTTTCAGTGCAAAAGTTTTTTACCCTGATGACATCCCAATAGTTCATTTTTGCCTTTGTTTCCCTTGCCTTTGGAGATGTGTCTAGCAAGTTGTTGAATTTATCACCGTATATTTCTGTGAGACAAGCTTGGGTTTCATGGCTTGGCTTAATAAGTTATTAATAAATTAAAAAAACTCTGACAGAACAAATTATGAAATTAGTTAATTTTCTCATTTAACAGAATACCTGAATGTAGCAAAATTTGATAAAAGAGGCCTTTGACTTTATAACAAAGTGACACCAGTCCTTATATTATGGGTGTTGCCCTGCTGATCGACAGGTATTGTAGCTTAGGAATGTGATCTATCACATAATTTCATGGTAACATTTTACATCAACAGGAATAGTACCTGCTCTCCTCTAAAATTAGATCTGATGAATCTCTAGTAAACTAAAATTGTGATTCTAACCAATTCATATATAAGATGAGACATAGGCAAAAATACTCGAGGCTTTTCAAGTATCGTCCAAAAGCTACTTATTATTATAAAAGACCCTGCCAAGTTCACACAAAGTGGGGGGCCAGAAGAAAATCCACATTTCAGTTTTGTAAACTAGCACCTTTTCTAATGCACAATACTCACTTACAAGTACCTGAGCCTGAAAGATGCATAAGGCACAATGGACAAGGTTTCTTAGTTTGGTAACTTAATTTTAAAAACGCTCATTTCCATTCTATAAGAGTGACTCAATTTGCCAATATGTAGACCCACTTAAGATTTTAAAATTAAAGAAAGTAAGTAATGGCTTTTATAATATGTCTGTCATGTGGGCCAGACTTGAAATAGTTTAGGAGATGAAATGCCAAAAATACTACATTTTCCAATAATGAATCACTAACCACTTGTCTGTGTGCTAAAACTTGGCTTTTAAGGAAGAAATTTTAAAACTCTAATTACAGCTTACAGAAGCAAAAGGTCAAAAAAGTGATGTTTAGCAGCTTAATGGGATTTTTTATTGAACTGATACAACATTATGAGGAGGTTGTTCTATCAAAAAGGCTACTCACAAACCAATACCACCAGCTGAAGATTGTGAATGTATCATACTAACATGCTACTCAAATCAACTGTCAAGCCCTTGAGCACCTAAGTTATATACAAAAGGCTAAAAGACAGATTTTCTAGGTGAGTAAATATATGAGATATTGGGAATGCATGAAAATCTCTCCTGAAACTGAGAAGTGAAATACTACAAACCATTTCTGTTTCAATGAACCTGCGTTTAGTGATGTGAAATCACTATTTGGTTATGATGAAACTGAAAGCAGAACTGATTTCTTCATTTCATTGCTTGAATAAGTCAACTCTGCAAAATATTTCTTTAGTACAAGTCAGTAAAAGTCACAATTTCTTTTACAGACTTTTTCTTGCACCTGTTATAACTTATTCTTTTACTTGTTGGATTTGTGTACTATTCTTATACAATAAACATGTTACAAATTTGTCTCTGTTCCTAAGCTAAGATGGAAAGTGATGTGACCACAGTCCTCTAGAAAGTAATTTTAAATATTGGTTCAACCCAAGTGGGAGTTACAGTTTATGTAAGTCATGGTGTCAGTATTAATATTTTTTAAGTGTCATTTTGGAGTCTAGAAGTCCTACTTGTAGGGCTTTCTATTGTTTCTCCCATATTATTACAA
The DNA here is from genome assembly GCF_002288905.1 of Enhydra lutris kenyoni. Taxonomy (NCBI): domain Eukaryota; kingdom Metazoa; phylum Chordata; class Mammalia; order Carnivora; family Mustelidae; genus Enhydra; species Enhydra lutris. The sequence continues at coordinate 5,812,776 of NW_019154100.1, read as the reverse complement.
ACTTTGAATAAGAAGGTTACCTTTTCTTTTCTTTTTTTTTTTTAAGATTTTATTTATTTATTTATTTGACAGACAGCGATCACAAGTAGGCAGAGAGGCAGGCAGAGAGAGACAGGGGGAAGCAGGCTCCCTGTTGAGCAGAGAGTCTGATGTGGGGCTCGATCCCAGGACCCTGGGATCATGACCTGAGCTGAAGGCAGAGGCTTTAACCCACTGAGCCACCCAGACGCCCGAAAGGTTACCTTTTCTAATTTCAAAATTTATCCTGTATTAGAACAAGAAATACCAACCATTGTGAAAACCAACTACCAAATATCAGTGGCTTGATAAAAATTGCTTTCTCGCATTGCTATTGGCTGCAAGTTAGCTAGTTCTCCTTCAAGAATGTTTCAGAAATCTAGGCTTCCTTTCATTATATAACATTGCCATCTTGAAATCATGGCCTCCATGGTAACCATAGAAGGAAGAGTGTGGGCAAGTACATAGGAGAATTTTAGTGCAGGCTTCAAAATGAATACATTAGTTATACCTATATCTCATTAACCGAATCCAGTCAGATGGCCATAATCTAACTTCAAGGGAGACTCAGAAATGCAGTCTTCCTCTGTGTTCAGGGAGAAAAAAAAGGATTCTGTCACAATCCTTAAACAAAAAATCTGCAACTCCTAAACTTTTCAGGCGGTCATCAGCCTAGTTATTGGTGGTAGGAGGGGGAGATGTTGGGCTTAGATAAGTGTACCAAGTGTACCAAGCAGGGCTTATAAAGATGTTTGATAAATAAGACCTGTCAATCCCTGCCTGGCATCCGTCCCAAAAGTCCCCGTGGACTGACTTCAGAACAATTTGATCCAGTCCATAGAGAGCAAAGACTTTCAAAATTTCCTAAATATCTTGATTTCTACTTCATGAAGAGACCAGATGGCTTTAGTGGAAACAACAGGATGGAAAAAACAAACTATGCCCAGAATTTAAACTGTTAATAGAAACAAATGCTTTTTTGTTGAGATAGGAATGCACACAATTCTGAATCACTCTTATTTAGCTACATGTTGAAAAAAACTTGCAAACTACTGACTGTATGGTCACACCGAGTCCCGTTAGGAATCTAGTGAGCTGATAAACTGATACCACAAAGAAAGGAAAAATGAAAATTAAATTAGAAATAAAAATTAACAACAACTGAGGGTATTTCAAAAATAAATTTTCATTTTATCAGTTCCTTTCAAAGACTCCAATAACGGTTATTGTTATGAGTGGAAGAAGTGATTTTCTTTTCAAAGTTCTCCATTCAGTAAGATGACAAAGGTATCTGAAATTACAGATCTGAACTCACCAAGAATCTATGCTTTTCCTGCTGGCAACTTAGCAGCTTTTGTAACTGATGTGACAGTTTCATTTCCCCACTGCCACAGATAATCGGCATGTTGCTCCATCTCTCAAACAAATCTAAAAAAAAAATTTTTTTTCAGTTTTCTTTTAGGAGATATTAACATTCTCCAAACAAAATATGGTGGCAATGACAGACAATAGATTCAAGGCTTTCACAACATCCTGTTTTAGATGATACAAAACAAAAAGTTAACAGCATGACTTCATCAGTATATCTAATAATTGCCTCAACAGGACAACTGTTTATTCAAAAATCTTTCTCTAAGGGCTCTTTACAAAGGATTGTCCTTAGCACACGGTCAGGTGGTGAGTGAAGGTACACATGTGCTCATACCTTGACCATCACCATTCCAAAATTATTTTTTCTTGCTTCAAGTAGTCTTTTAACAGCAATAGGAGACCACTCATACCTTGTCCTGTCTTACCTCATCTTATTTCACCCTTTTTTCACTACATACCTTGAATTTAAGCCCCACTGAATTCACTGTTTCTGAAATGCACAATAATCTTTCACACTTCCGGGTCTTTTTGCACTAGCTCCTCTCTTAGCCTGGAATATACTATATCAGTCAGAATTAGTAATGTTGTAGTAACAAATGACTCTTCACCTATCGGTGTCTTAAAACAATAAAAATTTATTTTCACTCATGTAATGTGGCTAGCTGGGGCTCATCTATCTCATCATAGTCCCTCTGTCACAAGGCTAATTGAAACTTCATCTCCAATTGCACTTCTGTGATCAGAAATGAGAAAGGACCGTGGAAAATAATGCATTGGCTCTTAAATTTTTTGCCTGGAAGTATCACTCACTCATTCTATTCACATTTTATTGGCCAAGAAAAGTACATGGCTATTTCTAAATTGAAAGGGGACAAGATGTGCAATTCTATCATGGAAGAACGGAAGTGAGGTAATTTTGTTGAGCAGTGCTAATGACTACTACATGAACCTTTCCAGTAGGTAAAAAGTCTTACTTACTTTTCAAGATCTAAACTAATGTCACCTCCTCTGAGAAGCCTTCCATGACATCTCCAGATAATTATTTGCTTTTTTTATCTTTACTATCCAAATATTTTGTACAGACTTTCTTGAAATATTATATTATATTAATCTATTACCATGTCTATATTACACTGAAAATTCCTTACTCACATTTTTCTGCCAAGTGCCTGGCATAGTTGCAGCACATGTTTGCTGGGTACTTACCAATGCTCCTCGTCGAAGGCTTGTTTTTCCACTTTCCTCATTAGACTGTAAGCTCACCAAGGACATAGATTGTGTCTTTTTGTACAAACCTAACCCTCGTGTCTTGTAACGTTCCTTGGCCCTAGTGGATGCCCACTATATGCTGGATGAATTTATTAATTATTTTTGTGATTATACCATATTGCATTATTATGGTAGGCTAGGTTATGTTGCAGTAACAAAACAGTTCCAAAATTTTCAGTAAGTTCAGCAAAAGTTTATGAGTAGCTTATGGTATATATATTCTACATGGGTGGGCAAGGAGCACTGTTTCATCTCCTCAATTAGGGACCTACGTTGATCTAAGGCTCCGTCTTATAGGTGAATCATCTGTAACTCAAAGGCTTTTCAGTTACCCTGCCAGATGAATAAGAAACCAGAGAATCACAGATGGCTTTTTTTTTTAAAGACTGATTAGTTGATTGATTGGTTTGAGAGAGAGAGAGAGAGAGAGAGAGAGAGCAAGCGAGAACGGGGGAAGGGCAGAGGGAAAGAGAGAATCTCGCAGACTCCTGGCCAAGTACAGAGCCAGATGCAGGGCTCGATCCCATGACCTGAGACCATGACCTGAGCTGAAATCAAGAGTCGGATGCTCAACCAACTAAGTCACCCAGTTGGTGGGTGGCTCCCCGTTGGGAGCAGCCAGGCAGAGACAGAAGCAGGCTCCCTGCTGAGCAAAGAGCCCAATGTAGGATGACCCTGGGATCATGACTTGAGCCGAAGGCAGACCAGTGGCATGTTCATGCAGGGAGAAGAAAAATGATGACAGCTAACTTTGGAAACTACCATGGCAAAGAAAACTGGCATAAAGAGATTTAGAGGCAAAAACACCTGGCTCTTGGTAAGCATCCAGTTTATCTGGTGTAAGCAGATGTGTTTACAGTTAAGGGAGAATAACCTACTAACTATAAATTCAGTGTACAATAAGATCAATCTGATGATTTTACAGAGGCATTAGTTAATCCAATGATATGGCCGGGTGAAATGTGGTTAAAAGAATCCAAGTCTGGGGACTCCATATTTGACCATATTGACAAAAGTCTATACTCAACTTTCCAGGTCAATTAAAAAAAATGGGATGCTTCCACATTAAAACAGACACTGAGAGCCCAGACTGATTTCTCAGCTTTCCAAATGCATGACTTTATATTAATAATCAGTGTTTCATCTAATAGAATCAAACAGGGAACTCAAGGGTTATGGATTAAAGACAAAGAAAGAAACAAACAAAAGAAAAAAACCTCACTGTCAACATGCGACTTTGTCAGAAAAACTTTGTCTTTTAGTGTCTGCAATGTGTTGGATCATTTCTATATGAATGAGTGGTCCAAGGAACTTTTTGATGGTGTGTGTAGCTCACCATGACTCTGAATAAAATTTGTATCTAATGCTTCTCCCTCAAAATTGAACCTTAATTTTGTTCTCCTGGCTTAGCTGTGGTCTGCTAATTTAACCAATTTTTTTCTACCTCTGGTTTATTCTGGCCCACATTGTTCAAAAGAATTCAGCATGGAAATTATAATCTGTGAAACTTGGAGGAAGATATATGACTGTAAACTTTACTGAACAGATATCATTTAACTTTGATCAATATTGCAACAAGAGGACGTTGAGGACATATCTATTTTTTAATGTTCTGCTAATAAAAAACACCTGTGACAAGAACCTGCCGCTCCCAAATTTTATTCTAATTAAGGTATACTATAAAGTTACTCAAGTCCAAATAAAAATCACTTTCAATAATGCTGTATACAAATTTATATTATAGTTGATTTTCACTGATCTGTATCAAGGGTTGGTTTTGAGTTTTTAAAGGAATCTAGCAATGACTAGTTGCTTTGCTCTCCCCCCTGCCCACCACCCCCGCTGCTCCCTTAAGAGAGCCATATGTGAATCACAACTATTAACTTTGTCCTTCTAAAATAAGGTATTCAGGAAAATAATTTTAGACCTCCCTTTTAATTTCTGGTTCACTTCAGTTTAACCAATAATTACTTAGCCTCTATATGAACCATTTGTACTATGGGCAAGGGAGGCCAAAGGCACATTAGATATGACTCCGTTCTTTGAATTTCCTGGCAACAGCTGCAGAGGAGATATTGTTTAAAACTATAGTATATCATAATGCCTAATTAGATTATAACAGGCATACACATTTTGACTGATAGATTAGAAGTATGTTCAGGTTTTCAGGGAACACAATGGAAAGGTTCTTACTTTTACCTTGGGTTTCCTGAAGGAAATATTGGCGGAGATGAAGGACTGAAAGCCAGGTAAAGCAAGGTAGGAAGGGCACAAGACAGTGCTCTTTGAATTGTGAAATTCCTTAGGGTTACGGGAAGCATTTTGGCATTATTAGAGTTTAAAGGGTTAGGTGGTAAGTGGTGAGAGGGACTGAAACCATAGAATGCTTCTATTTACTAAAAAGACTGGATTTACTTTGTAGAAAATGGGTAAAAACTGAAAGCTTGGGAATGACATTCTTCTATATATTATTCATGCTCAGTGATTAAAATATTTTGGAGGGTAGAGTTGGGAATGACAGCATCTTAGGATGCTAATGAATAAATTCCAAGAGAGAAAAAGATAAAAGTGTGAGCAAGTCCCATTCATTAGGGAATTAAAGAACTTGGAAAATCAAGTTCCACTTCTACCAGTACAAAAATGCGTGCCTCTTGCTAACTAACCACAGGGATGCCTGGATCATGTGAGAAACCAAGTTTTCTTGTTGACACAGGGGCTGAAACTGTGCCAGCAACAGGGCTAGCCCTGAGGATCTACAATGACTTAGCAACTCATCACAGTCCTAGGGTCATTTCAACTAAACTACACTTTCTTGAGGGATTACAGGGCCACAGTTTGTTCATAATGTTAAAAAATCATAATGGATTTTTTAAAAATGTGACTTATGCATCATTTGAGAACAAAGATTGCTTATTTACATGTAGGGGAAAGTTCTAGAATTCTGAGAAGAGAGAGACTTATGATGCAGGTGTAGGAACTAGTTGTGTCATATGCGGGATGTATTTATCACTCCCATCAAAGAGTTTTTATTTTATCTCCCAAAGTATCATATCATAGAACAGGAAGGATAAAGATGATTAAGCCATTATCTGAGTACTCAACTGGTACTAAATAGAAGCACTCAGCATCTGAAACAGGATGTAATGACACTATTATTGTGAGTCTAAAAATAGATTTTTCCCTTTGAAACCTTAATATTAACTCAGTTACAAAAACAACATTTGGATCGAAAATTCAGAGTACAGCTTACCATCACACAAATTCATCCTCCTTCAAATGGAAGGTATTGATACAGGAAAGATTCTGCCAATATATTTTGAATTGCTCAAGGTTCCATAGAGAAGATACCATAGAAAGAAAAAAAGTCACTTTTATTTTAGGATTTAGTTCAACAAACATTCACCAAAGTCCAGTGCTAGACCTATAAGAACCAAAGAGTATGCACGAATCCTATTTGTTAAGGAAGAAGACAGGGAATTAAACTGCCGTAATAAAGTATAATAAGTACTGTGAGAAATCATTCCTCCCACCTCTCCACACACAAAGAAACAAGTAAAGGTAATGCCCAATGTTCATTACCACACATTAACAGAAGGGGTTCACAGATAGTGATGTCATTACCTCTTTTTAGATCTCAGAAATGTGCCTTCTTGGAATTATCAGGGAGGCATGGAATTAACTACAAAAAGCGATGCCTTTGTAATAGGTAAATCACATTTCTTTGAAATTAAATGTATATTTGGAAGCTTATCACTGAGACTTTCTGCAGGGTTTCAGGGTGAGAATCTAGGCAATTTTTCCATTAGAATTCAGATACTTCTGCCCTTAAATGAACTGTAGTCTGATGGACAAGTCTATCAGGAATCTAAGGAAAGAGAGGCACCAGGAGGAACGAATTTGGTCAATGACAGTGCTCTCCATCCAACAGAGAAATGCTTTCAAGACATCTGGGAATGTTATCTGAGATAGATATCTAGGGCATCAGTAGATGGAATAATAATGGCAGGGATTCAGCTGTTAGATACTTTAGGAATCGAGGCATAGATGGAATTTTACACTGTATTATTTTGAAAATGGTCTCCTTGAGTAAATTGACAACAAAATATAATTCAGCTTTCTACTACTTGTGATAAGCTTTGTTCCTTAAAAAAAAATTTGTTATGCTGTGAGAGTTTTCATGTGACTCACTCATTTAAGGAACATAGTTTATATAGCTTCTGAACTTGAATGTTGATTACAGACTGAACAATCAGAGTGGTAAGGACTTTTAAACAAATTCCATTTAGGGTTATAGTCAACTAGAACTCATCTCCTGGATGTAATTTACATTAATTTTAGGAGGATAGAAAGGACTGCTTTGGAGAGAGATCTGATTATTTCATTTTCTTCAGATCTTCAAAAAAAAAATCAAAATATTTCAGGATACCAAGTATAATAAATGAATCACTGAGAATATCTGAATCTGGACTATTAATATGTGTCAGTGATAGAAATAAGAATTATTCCAGACAAAGTGTTTGAACAACAGTTTGCGAATCACTGGAATTAAGTGCTATTAGAAATAAATGTGTCTAATGTATTTTTTTTTCAACATTCACTGAAACAGCCCTTAGACTATGAAATCGAGTTTTGAAGATCATAAAGATGAAAGAACCAGAAAGTACTCTATGAGAGAAACTCATTTATCTCCAAATAGAGATCTCCTATCTCTATCCCTAGCAGGGACAGCATGCTTTGGTAAAAAAACACATAAGTCTTTAGAAATAACTGGGCTTGAACCTTGGCTCTTTCGCTGCCTGAATTTGAGCAAAGGTATTATCTTTTCTGAACCTCAGTTCCCTTGCCTGTAAAATGTAGATAATAGTGTGTTTCTCAGAGGAGGCATTTAAATATCAAATGAGATAAACCTGAGAAAGTAGTTTTTAAAATCTGAAACTCCAGAAATTTCATATATTTATTTAGCCAATGTTTGCAGAGTCCTCTCCCCACACCCCATGCCATAAACAGTATTAGGTCCTATGCATGCTTCTCTATATGGAATACAGCAATGAATGTTGATTATGTAAGGTATTACCTTTTAAAGTTGACTTGTTAAAATGCCACAATATCAGAAAAATAAAAGACTTGCTTTTCAGGGGAGGCGTCATTTAAAAGCTTTGCTCTCATCCTTCTGTTTCCCTTTGGAAAGTATTATAAATACCCAGGTGTCCTCTGGGGTGATCTAGTAAGCTACCATCTTCCACAGCATGTCATCTAAACTCCCCTCAGCTCATACAGTCTACAACCATCACTGGTAATTCACTCCACTATGAGCGGTTATATCCAGAAATCCCTCTGATTGAGTCTGACTCTATTTTTGATGTTTGACTGCTGAGAGCTTTTACAACCTCACCTCTCCTCTCTCCTTTCTGCCCCACATCTTGCTGATAAGAACTGCTTCTTTCTTTGAAAGGGAGGTCAAGCCACAAAAGCCCCTTCCCAGCATCTCTTAATCATCATGAAAACCCAAACCAGTCTCTTTCCTCTGCTCTCTCAAGCCATGTTTGGACCTGCTTGAGAAGTCTGCTCTCCTCTCCCTAGAAAGCCTCATTACATAAATAAACCTTTTTCCTCCCCTCTTGGTGTGTGCCTGGAGCCTGCAGACTTGACGTCCAAACCAGATTTTGGCGGAGGTCCATTCTGCTTCTGCGTAGGCCTCCTGTCTCTGCAGAATGTCACAGCTGACTCGAGACAATAACCACCGTCACTGGAGGTCTTCTCTTTCTTTGGCTTACTAACAGGTTCTGCGGTCTGATGGCAAGCGTGTACTCTGAGCTGCTGCCTGTAGCTAGCCTGCATGCTGAGCTGTGCTGCTCCGTGCTCTATCTTCTGAGTTCTACTGAGCCGCCATTACAGATTTAATCAACCTAAGTTTTAATAATTAATTGACTTTTAGGGAAAGAAGTATGTGATTCAGGCCCTCATTAAAGCAGCCCTGGGTCATGTGTCTCAGCCCAGGCTCACCTGTATGTCGTAGATTAAATTAGGTATCCTGATTCCAGCAAAAACCGTGACTGACAGTAGGTTCAGAGATTGATTCTTGCCGTGTGACCAGTTGTGATCTGGTGTGTTTCATTCAGGTGTACGCCTCATCCACAGAGAGTTCAAGGGAATGACTGCATCCTGTGTGATATGCATGGGCTACTGGGCGGTAACTCAGGGGAGGAAGAACAGTTATTTGAATAGCAGTCATTATTTGAAAATGGGAAATGCTGAATTCTACCTTCCTAAAGACAGAGGGCTCACTGAGACACTATAAAATGCCTTTGCTGGTGCTGCTGCTGCTGCGCTTTTGTCTCCGTTGCCAAAAAGGATACTTATCATCAGGGACATAAGGAAAAACACCCGTGGCATTCCTGTAGCACAATCACAGACTAATTCAACCATTGCCAGAGGTGAGATCCCTAATCCTGATGACACTGATTTGGGGCTCTCTGGAGGAAGAAGCCTATTATGAGTAGGGTAGAGAGGAACCCACTGAAGTATATCCAGTAACCACACACACACACACACACACACACACACACACACACACAGCAAGCAAGAAAGCAGGAAGAAGGAAAGAAAGGAGAGAGGGAGGGAGAGAGGAAGGAAACATACAAAATAAATAAATAAATGAAAAAAGAGGTCCACAATTTGACCCGATTGGAAATCCAAAAGTTACTATAGTAATGTACACAGAAAAGGAGAAAAAAAAAACAGGTGCTGATTAGTTTTGTGCTTCTACAGTATAGGTATTTAACTTTCCTATCAATGCACCAATTGGCAGATTTTTAAGGCCTCAATTGATGTGGGGGCTCAAATTACAGTTACACTGGGAAATCCCACCAAACTGAAACATAGTACCCCCCATAATCTTAGGGGAGTTATTGAACATAAAGTTAAGTACACATGCATCTCATTTTAGCTATTAAAACTACTGTCTTGCCTAAATCCCCCATATTCATAGCACTTATTGCCCAAAAACGTGCTATAATGAGCATAATTGCCCTGACCTAATGAATAGTAAGTTAAAGATTAAATTAAGTCTTTGTACTTATAAATCAGCTTGACAAAATAGGACTACATAGACCATCTCTCTAGTTAAAATAGTTAATAAAGCTCAAATTAGAATTGGGGCCTTCAAGGAATGAACTACACTATAAAAGTCCTATATAGAGAAGAGGTAATTATTCCCACTTTTCCATTTAATAGTCTAATCTGCCTTCTTCTTATATTTGTAAAGAATGAATAGGACCACACAGTAAATTAGATGCCGTAGTCTCATGTATTTAGGTTTCCATATCAATATGCTTGAAATTTCCAACTCCACACAAACATATTTTTCTACTGTAGATTACAACAAAATTCTCTAGAATCTGTTCAAATTTAGTACAATATACATTCCCTTTAGTATCTCCAAAGACTCCTTTGTCACTGAGGCTTTTGCAACCTCTTTTCATGTCTTTTGGAGTCTCTTCACTACCTATAAAGATCACAAATTGCCTACAGGCTTCCGATGCAAAAATTGCCCCACTTGACAAATTCTCTATGCCATTATATTAGCAATTTTTCTCCACACACTAGACGTGTGACACTCCATACCCAGCTGCCTATCTTGGATCATGGAAGTAGCAAACCTCAAACTCAGCGTGACTGCTGAGGTGCCTTCCTACAGGACAGAGAAAAGCCTAGGCCCTCTGACACGTCCTTCCTGCAGGAGGGGTTGCCTCCTCTGTCCTTAGTCTCCTGCTATCTGCTAGAGTATGAAAGAAGATAACCCATCTCCAGGTATCTGGCTACCTGAGCCCCTTGGGATCAACGGAATGAATAGCAAAAGGAGTTTGTGAACTTTACGGATGAAATTATTTATCAGGATCCACAAATGATGGAACTCCCTGGAGAGCAGCTGCTTTCTAACCCTTACCCAGGATGTCTCTGATAGAGGACAGGACACAAGGATCAGCATAATTGGTCAGACTTCAGGCATTGAAACACTGGATGTCAGGCATATTAGCACTGGATGCCTTGGCTAACAATCAGCCCTATTTGTACAATTTTAGTCTCTTGAACCAGTGCAAATGGTCTGGATGTCTGATCTACTCAGTGGCAGCAACAACAATTTCCTATCCCCTACTGCCCCCTTAGTTCTTTACCCTAAGAACTCTGGTACTTTCTTGCCTCACAGACATCCAAAACATATATCAAGGTCACACATGTTTCTACTCACACTACAGCTAAAATCCATGGCCTCATCAAGACATTTCTTATCCTCTTCAGAATTCCAGATGTTACTGATAGTGACCAAGGCACTCATTTTACTTTTCAGTATATATATAATGCTGGGCTCTTGAAGAAGACATTCAAGGACCTGTCTCCCCCTTGCCAGTCTCATACACTGGTCTTCATGAAATGCATAATGGCCTACTTAAATAAGTTCAAATTCATTTAAATGAACATGGTACATTTTAGTCATCAAACATTAAGGGATGGATCGTAACAAAGACTTTGACTACATTTACAGATGTTTGACTGCTGAAAGCTTTTGAGCCCCACAACTGCTTCTTCTCCTTTGTCTCACATTCGGACAAGCTAATAAGAAAGTCCAGATGCTCCCTTCTTTGGCACTGGTAAGAAATTCAAACCAAGCATGCCCTTTTCTGGAAGGGCACGACCCCACTCCACTTCTCCACCATGAGAACCCCAAACAAGCCTCCTTTCTATCCTCTTTCAAGCCATTCTTTAACCAGCTTGAGAATCCTGCCCTGCTCTCCCCCAGAAAACCTGTGTTGTCTTTAGTCTCGACATCCAAACCAAATTTTGAGTGGGTGTCTCAGGATGGCCATAACACCTTGCCTATATCAAAATTTTTGTTTATTGATGCAAATATAGGATTGTAAACCTTGACAAATTCTGTTCTCTTTCTTGACCCTTCTATTAAAAGTAACCTGCAGAAGAGGAATGTTTCTGTTCTCTGCCCTCCAGATAGGATCTATGTCCCAAAAGCTAAACAATATATATATATATATATGCCCCGTCCCTTTGTTATATAATGGGACCATATTATCTCCTCTCATTATTAAAAGACTGCCTGGTGTAATGGTACATCATTTGTTTGAGGGCACCTAGGGCAGAGTGTGTTTGGTTGTATATAATGACATTTTCTGGCTCTCCCTCAAGAACACTGTTAGGTTACCAGGGTCTTTACTTTTTCCTGGCTTTGCCTGTGATTGCCCCTCTTCTTCAACTTCAGTTATACATTGTGTTTGCATAACTGCCCCAAAGCTTAGTGGCTTAAAACCACCACCTTTTATTTGCTTACGATTCTGTGGGCCAGGACTTTGGACAGAGGATGGTGGGTTGGCTCGGCTCATCTTTGTAGCACGTAGTACACTGGTGTGGCTCAAGTGACAGGGGGCTGGCAACATCAGTTCCACTGGGGTCCCATGCTTAGGGCCTCTGTTTTTGCCATTGCCTAGACACCTCATTTCTCAACCATGGGTAGTCTTCCTAGTCAATTTGGCCATGTGCTTAGTGTTCTCAAAGTAGCTGACTTCTTGCACAGCAGCTGGCTCTTCCCCAAATGCAAAAACATGAAGTGCAAAAGCAAAAGCCTCTGGGTTTTCCAAAAGCTTCAGCCAAGAACTGGCACAATGTCCTCCTGTTGCATTTTACTGGTTATAGCATATTTCAGGGCCAGACCAGATTTATAGGGGAGACTACACAAGAATGAGGGTGCAGGGAGGCTGGTTAGTTGGGTGGTAATCAAAGAAAGAGTCTACCAACTTCCAGAGCAAATCCTATTTCCAAAGCTACTACCAACTTCACACAAACTGGTCTAATTCCCAGCAAACTGGGTATGTTTTGGCTGCAGCATTTGTGTAAAACACAGTTCAGTAGTGGCAGACACTACACAGTACTGCAAATAAAGCATTCTAGAAAACATGAAAAAAATGGCTACAAATCATAGAGAACAGGAAGGCAGAGCTCAGATTGCCTTTCTCTCGATAAGACTATCAGATCGAAAAACAATGAGTAATTTCCTAAAATCTAACTGGCTCAAGAACTCATTTCTATCATAGTATAATATCTTAAACTCACTATATTTTGCTTGAGTATATTATGAGAAATAATAGCTACCTTTGAGCTCAGTGGGGTTCTCTATCTTACATCTTTTTTATCTTTTAAAAGTATTTAAACAGTGCCTATTTAAAAATGTATGTTGGGGAGAGAGAACGAGCAAAAGGGGGCACTCATAGGTGCACAGATCATAGAGAGGAAATAAAGTGATCAAGTGAAGATGAAATGAATTGCCAAGTGTCCGTTCAGATAACAAGCAGGATAGTGTTATTTACTGTTCCATTCTATTACTGACATTTTCTTTCACATCACAGGTTGCTGTGACCCCTCATTTTGTAGCATTTCATGATTGAATTCTGCCACATGATATTTCACTAACCACATTTCATTGAACATCTCTTAACCCTTGACATTTAGGTACTGATGATATATTTGAACCTGCAATATCAGAAATCCCTTCCTTAGACATAAGCAATGTTTTAGAGTCAATGAAAGGGATGGAGATGTCTTCCCCATATTTTAATAAGACATTGTCCATATGCTAAGATTTCCCATTAATATTTTTCAGATACAAGTTAAAAATGTGATTTTCCTTCTACTATGATTTCCTTAGCATATGTTATAAACTCAGTAACTACTATAAAGCTGTTCAGAAGAAACATCTTTTCTTTCAAGGACCGTAAGTAGTTTATTGTTTTTAACTGTTCTTTACTCAGCAGAGTTCATTTGCCAAGTAGATTTTCCCCCCAGCTTTATTGAGTATAATTGGAAATTAAAAATTATATATATTAAAGTATAAAACATGACCATTTGATACACATATACATTATAAAATAAAACTATTTAGGGGCACCTGGGTCGCTCAGTTGTTAAGCGTCCAAATCCTGGTTTCAACTCAGGTCATGATCTCAGAGTCATGGGTTTGAGCTCCCCCCCGCCCCAGGCTCTGGGCCCAGTGTGGAGCCTGCTTGAGATTCTTCCTCCTATTTTCCCCCCCACCCTCTGCATGGTCTCTCTGTCTCTGTCTCTCTCTCTCTCATTCTCTCAAATAAATAAATAAATAAATAAATTCTTTTAAAAACTGTTTAGTATATTCATCACCTCATATAGTCGCCATTTTCTTTTCTTCTTCTTTCTTTATGGTGACAATACTTAAGATCTATCCTCTCAGCAAATTCCAAGTATACAATTCAGTACTGTTAAATGTAATCACATTAGATCTCCGTAACTTAACAAATAGACTCCAATTCAGAATTTTTATTTATAAATTTCCTTTATAATTTTTAAAAAGCTGCACTACAATTTAACCTAGATTTTAACTGTTCCTGTTAAATTTCTATGTAACCTTTAGAAATCCAATTAAGTTTCATGTCTTCCTCAAATAGCTAACAATGCTTGCTAATCAGCTCTATCAGAGATTGACAAACTATGACTCATGGGCCAAAATACCACCCATTGCCAGTTTTTGTAAATAAAGTTTTAGTGAAATATAATCATGCAATTCATTTACATATCATCAAGTCTATTTTTGTGCCACAATGGCAGGATCGAATGGTTGTGAAAGACACTGTATAGCCTATGAAGTCTAAAATATTTACTCTCTGGCCCTTTACAGAAAAAGTTTGCTGATCATGAAAATATTGTAGAATTTAATAAGAAAGCATTTTGAAATATTTGACTAATTCCTGAAAGACATAATAGTTATATATCTCAAAACGAGATCAAATGTACGCAAACTTCTTGGCACCTATAGAAATTTACCTGTCACCCATACTGTGTATTTTATTTTCCTTTCTCTTCCTCTGTGCCATCTCCTTGCTTCTTCCCTTTAGTTGCTCTTCTTTTTTGGCTGTTTCTTGAAATGTGATTCCTGCACCCCTTCAAAAATCACCTAGTACTTATAAAAAGGCAGACCTATGAGTCTCATGCCAGACTAACTGACAATTTTTTAACTCTCAAAAGGCCTTTAGGGTAGACATTCCCATTCCACTAGGCTTTCTACTGGTTAGTGAAAATGATAGGTTTTTGGCAACTTCCAATTGCTTCATATTCCAGGTACAGTCACTATTAGTTAATAGCTTTAGATATCACTGGAAAGCTTGAGGAAATCACCATCTTAAAAGGAAATGCTGTTCCTCCTCAGGCAAATTAGCTTTACCTAAAATAAAATGGGTATTTTGATCATGCTGACTTTTTTTATTATTATGTTCAGCTAGCCAACATATAGTACATCATTAGTTTTTGATGTAGCATTCAATGATTCGTTAGTTGTGTATAACACCCAGTGCTCATCACAACACATGCCCTCCTTAATACCCATCACGCTGACTTTCATCCCTATTTCTTAGTTGAGCTGAACTCCAAATGGGAGAAGAGGTGAATGCTAATCACAATGAATCAGACAGATGCCATCTCCAGGGAATTTGTACTGGGACACGGGAAGTCTTAGTGGTCTTTTCTTAGCACTTGGATTTGGAATTTAAACCAAGCCAAATAGGACAATTCCAGTTGAAATGGATTAGCTTTTAAATATAAGTTAATAAAGATATTGGTATAGAACTACAAATACACCAAAAATTAGGAACTGCATTACATAACTATATTCAGAAAGACATACTAAAATAGACACATATTAATGAGAGAGAGACAGAAGAGTATCTGTAACTGTGCAGAGGGAGAAGCAGAAAAACTATGACATAAAAATGGAAAGAGTGATCTTCATTAATAAGAGTCTAGTTTTTGCTCCAGTTGCTTATTAGGCCCAGGTATAACCCTTGAGATCTGTATATCTATGTAGCCAAACAATAAATTTCCATATTGATTTTAATCAGTTAAAAGAAATCAGGGTTGAGGGAATTTGGTGAAGATGATGAAGGTACAAACCTACAATTATAAGATAAATAAGTACCGAGGACATAATGTACAATATGGTAACTACAGTTAACAATGTTCTATGGCATACTTGAAAGGAGAGAGCAAATCCTAAAAGTTCTCACCACGAGGAAAAACAAATTGAACCATTTGAGGTGACAGATGTTAACTAAATTTACTGTGGTAATCATTTCAAAATATATACATATGTCAAGTCATTATGCTGTATACCTTAAACTCATGCAATATTGAATGTCAATTGTGTATCAGTAAAACTGGGGGGTGGGGGAAGCAAATGCGACTGATTTCAATAAAATTGTGCCCATAAGAAAATTACTTATGTGGTTTCTACAAGTCAGGATATCTTCTTAACACTTGGTAGTTGTATTAGTTATCTATTTCCGTATAGTACATATTAGCCCTAAAATTTAGCAGCTTAAAAAAACAACCATTATTATATCAGGAATCCTGGCATGGGTTGGCTGGGTGCCTCTGGCTCAGGGTTCTCAGAAGGCTGCAATCAAGGTGTTGGCCAGGGAGACAGTCATCATAAGGCTTATTTCCAAGCTCACTCAAGTGGCAGTTAGAAGGCTTCCATCATCTGGGAAAGCTCACAGCATAGCAGGTGACTTTCCTCAGAACAATCAAGTAAGAGAGCACAAGAGGACAGCTCAGATGCCATATTTCCAGCTGCCCTAATGGAAAAACCCACATGGCAAGGAACTAATGTCTCTGGTGAATAGTCTGTGAAGGCACATGAGGACTCTTAGAAGCTTACTTTCCTAGCAGAACCTTGTGATGAGCCCCAGCTAGCACACTGATTGCAGCCGTATGGGAGACCCTGTGCTAAGCAATGCTCCAGAGAAACCACTTAGTACAAATGTAACCAAAAAAACTTTGTGTTGCCATATCAAACATCAAACATCAAGCAAAAAAAGACTTTAAGGGAAAAAAGTATAACCAGAGCTAGAGAGGCCATCATGATAAAATAAAGGCTTAATTCACAAGGAAGCTAAATAACTCCAACTTTTTATGAACCTAACTTATATATCCTTATTAATTGTAAAGCAAAATTTACCGAAAGTGAAAAGAAAGATAGACAAATGCATACTATGATGGTCTAAATTTGCACACTTTTGTCAGTAATGGATTGAGCAGACAAAAAATTAGTAAAAGCAAAAAATTTTTAGTAAAACTCACCTAACCCAAATGTAAAGAATACCTCGCAGAACACTCATTCTTTCCCAGTATAAAAGAGCATTTGAAAAATTCACCATATGCTGTGTCATAAAGTTAGTTCTGAACAGATTTCAAGGACTAAAACAATAAAAATCTACTTTTTTTCCCAACCTTAGCTCAATTATAGTATCAATAAGAAAAACAACACTATGTGCTCACTATCATGTACTTCACATTCTAGAATACTTGTATTTATTTACTTATTGTATCTATTGTTTATTTATGGTACATTTATCTCTTGTAGAGAACAGAGATTTTTAACTTTTTGGTGTTTGTTGCTTGCTTCCCTTTTGTTTTCACTGATGCACCCATCTCCCAGCACCTACAACAGTCTGGAATATATAATATATATATTTTTGTTGATGATGTTGATTGTTAGGGTCAAAAAGAGAAGTTACATGTCACCTAGAGCTCTACCACCAGACCAAAAGTTTGTTGTTGTTTTTTTAAAGATTCTATTTATTTGTGAGAGACAGAGAGAGACTGAGAGAGAGAAAGAGAGAGGCAGAGGGAGAAGCAGGCTCCCCACAGAGCAGGGAGCCAGATGTAGGACTCGATCCCAGGACATTGGGACCATGAGCCAAGCCAAAGGCAGATGCTCAACTGACTGAGCCACCCAGGGGCCCCCCAATTTTTTTTTAAGATTTTATTTATTCACTTGACAGACAGAGATCACAAGCAGGCAGAGAGGCAGTCAGAGGGAGAGGAAGGGAAGCAGGATTCCTGCCGAGCAGAGAGCCCGATGCGGGGCTCGATCCCAGGATCCTGGGATCACGAACTGAGCTGAAGGCAGAGGCCTTAACCCAATGAGCCACCCAGGCACTCCTGTTTTTTGTTTGTTAGTTTGTTTTTGTGTTTGTTTGTTTGTTTTTTAGTTAAAACTGAACAACTAGTAACTGAGTGACTATGGGAGTATCTGTAACCGTGTATTGGCTAGGCTAGGGATGTATTGACACGTGTGGCTGCGGTAGTGAGGAAGAATATCCCAGGGATGGTTGTTCAAAGAGGACAGGTTGACGAAATGGTTGCAGAATACTGATGCAAACTAATGCAAAATTACTGAGGCACTTGGGGGTAACCCTGAGAACAATACTGCTCAACTGAGAGGGGACCATTGCCGAACTATTGCTTAAATAGGTAAGAGTATTAGTAAAAATGGAGATTGTAATCACTTACACATGATGTTCTCTTTGCACATATACTGTAATTTCTTTATGGTCTCTTTAGCTATGTCTAATATACTATTAAATTTCCATCAAGTTCTTAATTTTAAAGTTTTTCCATTTTTCAGTTTTAGAACTGCCATTTGGTTCTTTTCTAGTTTCCAATTTTATAAATAAATTCTCAATTTTGTGTTTTATTTCCTTAAGCATAGTTACTTTAGATGGTGTCTGATAACTCTTATCTGGATCTCTTCTGATTTTGTTTCTCTTGTCTTTTATTTATCTTATTTTTTTTAAAGTACATTCTTAAATGGTTGGTTAGTTTTTATTAGCTGCCAGAAAATGAAAATGAAAAAAATCTGAAGATAATTTGAAACTTGACGTTACATTCCTCCCAGATATGTTAGTTTTTGGCAGATATTTACCAACACTAGCTCTCCTGGGATTCCTTAATTCAATTACACATGAGATGATTTGTAGCTAGGTTTAAGACTTGAAGAGAAAGGTTTTATTTTGCTTTCACTATTATTTCCAAGCTAAGGATTCATGGTCCCCATCAAAAACTGGAGGTTTAGTATTCCTCCTTAGTGACCCCTGGATTCCAGGGATCTTGTTAAATTCTGTTCAGAGTACTTCTTAGCTTCTCCGACTCCTTGGTAGTTCCACTGCAATCAACTTACGCTCCTTTAGGAAAAGTGTCCCCCAATGCCAAGTTCACCTCTCTGGATTTCCTTCTTTGCCCTGATATTTGCTCCGTAACTCTTCCTCACCTTAGTAGCCTTCTTGTGTCTTCAAATAGGATGTTTTTAAATCATTTGACCAGTCCTCAGGAAGGATTTGTACAAATGACAAAATCTGCCTTTACTGCAAGTAGAACCACATTTATTTGATCTCCTGGCACATATAATTTCAGGGTTCTAGCACAAACTCATAGGAATTATTGTGAATAAATTCACAATTATTACTTGACAGTAGATTCTTATCTATACTGCTAGGTCATTACTCAGAAAAGCTTAATTTTAACTATACAAATAAAGGATAAGACATCTTCACACATGGAAGAACTTTTCAAACTGCTCACAACTGACTGAATTACCTTAGGGTATCTAGTGGAGATTTGGTACCAGAAGAATAACAAGAAGCCTAGTCTTGACTATGTGTCTTTGATGTATTCTTCCTCTTTTCTCTCAGTTCTAAAATTACTCCTTATTTACATCTCAGAAGTTCTGAGTGATACAACTGCATCATGTTCTCTCTCTTCCACTTGCCAAGGCCCACCTTAATTTCTCCTCTTTTTACCTGTGCCTGACTCTTCACACACAAGTCACATTTGGGAATACTGTTAGACTACCTAACCAGTACTCTTTGGCAACTAAGCATATAGCATACAACCCTTACTGATTGGTTGAGAAACTTGTCTGGCATCAGATTAAATGTGGGTGGTGCCTGCCTATCAAAGTATATGATAGCGATAAAAAGTTTTGATGTCAATACTGATTCTGCATACAGGAAAAGTAGCAAAATGAACTAAGGAAATCTTTCTAAAAATTGGTTTGTCTGCATAAAATTAATGCTAATTACTGTCATTTCTGTGAACTACTTACTGTTTATTCTTAATTATGATGTAGCAAAATAATGATTATGTGTGATTAAATATGTTTCATATTTACCTTCTTTTATAAAAGCAGAAAACTTTCATATCAGTGCTAAAAATTTCCTAGATTCTGATAGGTGATGACTAAGAATGGATCTAAATTAAAAGTGGTAACTCGAATGTTACTTTCTTGATTTTCTCATATGCATGAAATCCTATAAGCCCTAGAGTGGAAACTTGTATCAGAAAGAGTTTAGGAAGTTTAAATTTGGCTACTCTCACATGCACAGAATGACTTTGGCCTTCTGCAAAGCCTCCCTCCCAGTTCCCCTGTATTTATATGATTGGCTGAGAATGTCTCATGTGTGCTTATGAAGAAGCATAATCAGTGCTTTGCTCCATAGTTCTACTAAGGGTCACTGCTACTCTTCCAGGCATTCTCATCTCTGTTCCTGATCATAGTTGCACTACGGTTATTTCTGGGCTATGCCAGTACTCTGTTTGACATATTACCCTGTTCAGGTATCATGACTTCTTACATTGTCACCACTAGCACCATGCTCTCTGCTAAAGTTTTATCAAACTCATCAATGTAGGAGAATTCTGCTTGTACCCTGTTTTACAGAACTGGGTCCGGGGGGGGTTATTTGTTCACATCATATTTATAACTTCCTTATTCTCCATAAGACTCATACATGGAGGTACTAGGAAGCTGGATGGAAAGCCAAATCTGAGTGATAGACACTACCCAACATTCATAATCATCTTATCCCCCAGTGGTAACTTCTTTGCTGCAGGACAACCTTTCCAAAGCAAATAAATATCACTGACTATTGGGGTGGTGTACCATTTCTTCAAATAGGCTTAGTAATACCTGAGCCCCAGTGATGGATATGCAAAATCCTAAATTCAAGATGAGATTGTTGCTATACTTTAATAATCTGATTTTATCATATGTGGCATGTGGCACCATGAAGTTGTTACTACTGACAACCTAAAACATTTAGGAAAGTATTCCTTCTAAGTTTATATAAAATACTCTAAGGAATAGTTGCCAGAGGCAAAGTAAATATTTGTCATATTGTGCTATAATGTAGGAAGTCTATATAACAACAAAGTGTACTTGGGTTGCATTTTGAAAATTCATATACTAATAACTTGCAGTAGCACAATATAACATCACAGACCACATCTGGTTTTTTGATTTGTTTGTTTTTAGCGTCTATCACCATAAGCCAAGTGTATGGCAAATTCTTAATAGGCAATGGTTAAAAAGATGAAATTAGAAAAATGATGACCTTTCCAGCTGTACTTCCAGATGAGAATTTAAAAACCCTTAAGTTAGAAAGCCTTGAGAATGTCTCTTAGAGCCAGATCTGTCACCAATAGAGGATTAAGGGTCTATTCTACGGTATATCTGGTTCAGTTCAAGTCTTTGTTTTATCAGTTGACACAATAATAATTATTTTTAGAAGGACTTTTTCTATTCGAAGTTCTAGAATAAGCATCTTTAAGTAACATACATTTATATCTGAGCAAAATCCACCTTGCCCTTCAAAACTAACCTTTAAAATGTTCTTTTAAAGGGTTGATCTACTAAATAAATCACACTTTTAAAAAGCTGTGATGGCAGACAAAAATCATACCAAAATTTACTCAAGAAAATATAGGAAGTCAGTGATATAAGAATTGAATTTTTTCCCACTTGCTTGACCAAAAAACTGTATATATTTAAGGTGCATAATATGTTTTGATAGATGTATATATTGTGAAATGATCACCAAAATCAAGCTAATTAACATATCCAACTCCTCACATGGTTACCTTTGTGTGTGTGTGGGGTGAGAACACTTAAGATTAACTCTTAGCAAATTTCAAGTATACTATGATGTATTATTAACTATCGTCACCATGCTATACATTAGATATTGAAAACTCACTCATCCTGCACAACTAAAATTTTATGCTTTGACCAACATCTTTCCATTTTCCCACCTTCTAGTCTCTGGCAACCACCACTACCCTCTCTGTTTTTAAGTTCTACTTTTTTATGTTCCACATATAAGTGAGATCATATAGTATTTTCCTTTCTGTGTCTGACTTCTCTGTCTGACTTATTTCATTTAGCATAATGTCCTCTGGGTTCATCCATTTTGCCACAAATGACAAAGAATTCCTTCTTTTTTGAGACTAAATAATATTCCATTATGGGTTTTTTTTTCCACTTTTTTTTAATCCTTTCATCTGTTGATGGATACTTAGGTTTATAACAATAGAATCTTACAGGTCCTTACCAATACATTTTGTATGCTCTGATAAGTTGATGAGGGGGGAGAACTCCAAAACAGATGCAAATCTCCTGTCTATTTATGTCAGTCTTAGTCAGCTCTACTCAAGGGATTGATATAACTATGATCTGGAAAATTTCCAACATCATAATTAGAGCTTACTTTTTTATTTCCCTCACAGGAAATTACAGAATGCCAGGAATTGGCTATTAATTGGAAATCAGTCGGCAATAAAGCAATCCATTTGCTCTAAACATTGTTTGTAGTTACCAAGGACATACCATAGCTCAGTGAATTAGATCACTACACTTTCTCTTGGACTAGATTAATTTAACATTTTAGTATTAGAGAGATTTGCAGTCCCTGATAATATGCCAATTCTGTTAGTGAGATATTCATAGTTTGTTGGTATTTCTTCACCAAAGTAATGTAAACTGATCTCATGTTAGGTAGATATTTCTGCTTTTTTCTATTTTGGAAAATATTATAACTTCCCATTAAAAGGGCATAATTTGATTCCATTTCTAATAATATACAGGGTTGACTCTTTGATAGAAATATCTCAAAATATATATACCTGAAAAATCAAGAAATATAATGATTCTTTTTCCTAAAAACTAAGTATCCATTCATAAACATTTTCTTCAGTCCCTAAAATATCATGAGGTTGGCTTTCTCTATCAACTGGTATAGGTCACAAAAACAAACTTTGAAGATGCTTTGGATTATTTTAAGATGAAAAAATTTGACCAGACACGGCTACCCTAAAGTTTAAATAGGATGAACATATACTAAATAGAAAGAGCATATATCCTACTTGTTTCAGTTCTGAAGGAAGTATAGACATCCACAGTCACCCCACCTCTTCAGAAAGATGCCCCAAATTTTCCTGCCCCATTTTGTGTCTTTGTTCTATTTGTACTTGTCACGCAGAAATCCTATAGAAGAAGAGCTCAGGCTGCTAAATCAGTGGTTATCAATCCCTGGCTACACATTAGAATTACTCACCAGGGAAATGTTTGTAAAATAGCAATTCTTGATTTCCAGCTCAAGCTAATTAAATCAGAATTTGGTTTAGAGGTAGAGCCTGGAGAATTACAGTTTTTAATATCTCCTTGAGTAATGTTCTTATGCATCCAGGAATGGGAACCACCGCTTTAGGTGACACTAGTGGACATTCACTCGTGCCAGCTCTCATCTCATTTCTTAGCACTCCCCATTCCCTTGAATTAAGTGGGTCCATGTCACAAGCTTGGGCCTATATACTGTATGTGATAGTAAATGGGACACTTCTGAGTTCAGTTAGCAAAAAGCTCCTGCTTGATTCTTTATCTCATTTTTTGATGGTAACATTGGAAACTCCATTAAGATAGAAGAGCTGCAAAATGGAAATGATCTGGATCCCTGAGTGACTGAATAAAGAACTGTCCTAGAGAATGTCCTAAGCTTTACATGAGAAGAAAGAAAATTTGTTGTGTTAAACTACTAAGATTCCATTGTGTAGTTTTGTCGTTGTTAATCCTGCAGCCTAGAACTCTGTTATTCAAAACAAATCCACAGACTCAAAGTCTTTATACAACCTGGGGGTTTGTTAGAAATACAGACTCTCGGGCCTCATCCAAGAGCTACTGAATCCCAAGGAGATTTGTGTTCACATAAAGGTTTGAGAAGTACTAATCTAGGATATTCTGACTAGTATTATTCTTTTGTGAAATATCCTGGAGGCCAAAGCACCGTCAGAGGCGAAGACATGTCAGGAGAGTCTTCTGGTATAGGCAGAATTATTCATTCAATCATCCTATCTCAGAATTAAGTGAAAAAATTAAGGTTATACACATAACAGGGATGAACTAATTGCACGATATAAACAAATCAGTAAGCAAAAATGATATGCTATGATGGTCAGTGTAGATAGTGATATGGGCTCACATGAGAGACAGAAGAAAAGGTTTCCTACATGTGATCTTTAAGCTCAGATCTGAAAGATAAATAAGAGTTTTTAAAATTAAATGGAGGGAGAGCTATTAAGTAAGTCTGGAACACAGTGAAAAATTGTGCAGGGGGATTAAGAAACAGCATGGATAGGTAAGCAAGACCCTGGATACTATGCTCAGGCATATAGAGAAAGGCAAAAAAAAAAAAAAAGAAAAAAAAAGATTAAGATAATTTTTCAGCGGCATAAATAAAATTTGTATTCAGACCATTGAAGCCGTGGAAGAATTCACATTGGGTCCTTTCATTGAGGAAGATCAGTGAGTTCTGCAAGGATATGAATACTGTCTGATGTCCCTGCCTAAATTTTTTTTCAAGTGTCAAGTAGAGAGTGTTTATTGCTTTCCATTGATATCAAAACATTCTGTCCCACTTCTTATTGCCCTTGGATCAACTAAATTGGGAAGTAAGCATCCCTTTTCTCCTGCAATCTTGAGGAATTTTCCCCAAGGCAAGTATTAAAACAGCATGTTAGGATAGCACGTATTAAAATGGAGTGGGAATAATGTCATTAACCAAGTTCGTCATGATTATTTATTTCTAAGAACTAGAGGGAGTTAAGATTTGGAGTGATAATTTAAAAACCTACAAGTATTTCAACTGAGAAGGTGAATATTGCCATAACCATGGAAATAGAAGGACATGGCTTGCACAGAGTTCAAAAGAACCAGGAAAGCGGGGAAGCTGTGATTGAACAAAGT
Organism: Enhydra lutris kenyoni; assembly: GCF_002288905.1. Taxonomy (NCBI): domain Eukaryota; kingdom Metazoa; phylum Chordata; class Mammalia; order Carnivora; family Mustelidae; genus Enhydra; species Enhydra lutris. Next base: position 5,788,172 of record NW_019154100.1, on the reverse strand, counting down.
GGCATCTCTATTTCAATCAACCCCTTTTCCTTAATTTGCCTGTTTAAAGACTTCAGAAAGCAGAGTAGGCATGTCCGTTGATCAGAGGATCTTTTGTAGTTATGGATCTCATTCATGACAATTATTTTTCAAGCAGTCTTTGGGGATCAAAGACCCTGGATACATGGAAAAAGCAAATGTATGGAGTGTGAACTCTAGAAAACTTTTTAAGAGAGTCTTCATTCAATTGTTGGCAGTGTAACTGCCTATATCTTAACAACAGATTTAGAAATCAAAATCCATTATTAAGAAATCCAAGAATTATCCTTCATTCTTCTATTGTTGGTATTTTATAAACTGAACATTTCCAGTTCTCAGAAATTAAAAATATGTTTAGCAAATATATTTGCTATTTTAGCTGCATTCCATACCATTTGGTATGTTGTGTTTTCATTATCATTCAGTTAAAAACATTTTCTAGAGTCACTTGGTATTATCCACAGATTTTTTATTTTATTTATTTATTTGACAGATCACAGGTAGGCAGAGGGGTGGGGGAAGCAGGCTCCCCGCTGAGCAGAGAGCCTGATGCGGGGCTTGATCCCAGGACCCTGAAATCATGACCTGAGCTGAAGGCAGGGGCTTAACCCACTGAGCCACCCAGGTGCCCCTTATCCACAGATAATTAAGAATGCATTGTTAATTTCAAACATTTGTAGTTTAGGTATCATATTGTTTTTGAGTTCTAATTTAATTCCAATGTTTTCAAAGAAGAACATACTCTAGATTTTAATCTTTCTAAACTTATTGAAGTTTGTTTCAAAGCCCAGCATACTGTCTACCTGTATTTGAAGATGTATTCTACTATTGTTGAACAGAAGACTATAAGTAAGTCATGGTGGTTTTTACTATTGTCCAAATGATCTTCCTTTACTCTAATAACTTTAATTGGAATGTTTAATCCATTAATTTTTAATGTAATTATTTATATGGTTGGATATAGAATGACCATTTTGTCTTTTCAGTTTGTTATCTCTGCTTTGTTATTTCCTCGGTTTCTCCTATCTTGTTCACTTTTGTATTATGAAATACTTTTAAAAAATTCCATTTTAATTATCTATTTTTTTAAGCTATACCTTTCTATGCTATTTTTAGTAGTTGCTCAGATTATAGTACACATATCTAACTTTGCACAGTCTATACAGAGTTAATACATTTTCACTTAATACAAAAGTTAAAACCTTTGTAAATGCATTCATTCATTTATCCTCTCTCTCCTTGATATCATCCTTTATGATAGTTTCCACATTATATCTACATATGTTATAAACCTCACTTGAAAATGTTTTAATTTTGTTTTATGTAGTCACATATTTTTTTAAAAATTAGGAGGAACACATAGTCTTTTGTATTTAACATGTCCGATGTTCTTCATTATATCTGGAAGATCTGACTTTCCATATGATATCATTTCTTTTTAAACTGAAAAATCTACTTAATCATTTTTTTTTAAGATTTTATTTATTTATTTGACAGACAGAGATCACAAGTAGGCAGAGAGGCAGGCAGAGAGAGAGGAGGAAGCAGGCTCCCTGCCAAGCAGAGAGCCCAATGCGGGGCTCGATCCCAGGACCCTGGGATCATGACCTGAGCTGAAAGCAGACGCTTTAACCCACTGAGCCACCCAGGCACCCCTACTTAATCATTTCTTGAAGGTGTTTCTTGCAATAAATTTTCTCAGTTTGCCTTCGTCTGGAAAAGTCTACCTCACCTTCATTCTTGAAGGGTACAAAATTAGGGGTGATCATTTTTTTCTCTCTCAACACTTTAAAGATCTTGTTCTACTGTCTCCTGCCTTCAGTACTTTCTATTGAGAAATCTTTGCTCTCTTAAATCCATGTATATGTCTTCTGTTTTCATTTTTGTCTCTTTTTCTTTGATTTGCAGTAATTTGAGAAGTAAGGCATGATTTTCTTTGTATTATTTTTTTCTGTTTAGGGTTTGCTAAGTTTCTTAAAACTATAAATTTATGTCTTTCACCAAATTTGGAAAATTTTCAGCCATTATGTCATTAAATATTTAGTCTGCCCTATTCTCTCTTCTCTTTCTGGGACTACAATTACCTATGTGATAGCCAGTTTGCATAGGTCCCTCAGTATTGTTAATTTTTTCCCCCATGCTTTTGCTCTCTAATTCAGATTGGATAATATTTATTGGTCTATGTTCAAATTTGAAGACTGTATCTTTTCTCATCTCCATCTTCCAAATAAGTTCATTTTGTGAATTGCTTATCTCAAGTATATATGTTACATTTATAAAATATCCCTTTGTCTCTCTTTTATACTATTTTTCTGCTGAAATGTCATATATTCTCATTCATTGAGAATATTTTCTCATTGAGCGTAGCTGTAATAGCAACTTCAAAGTTCTCAGCTGAAAATTCCTATACCTATGTAATCTCAGATTTGCATTCTATTGATCTTTTTCCTTTTAGCATAACTCTTTATATGTCAAGGATTATAAATTGGGATTGTATCTCAAACACTATGAGTGCTAATTGTGGAGCCCCTAAATTCTGTTACATTGTTCCAAAGAGTGTTGGTATTTTTGTATTAGAAGGCAAATAACTTACTTGGGCTCAAAGGCCACCTCTGACTTAGGTAGGGAGCATTTTCAAGTCTCCATTCAGTTCTGCAAGCCCTAACTGTCCTGTTTTACTTCTGACTTACAAGTGTATGATCCAAGGGCAACGCAAAATTTTAGGCCGAGTTCATTCCCAGAAGGTGGGTTTTCTGGCTCAGTTTTTCTCCTCTCCAGGATTTTCTTTCTCACTCTCTGAGCTCTGTTGTTGCCAGAGTTCTGTCTCCCGCCTCCTCATCTTATAAAGATGGAAGACATTTTATGAGTTATAGCTGACTACTTTATTCTTCAACTGTGGCTCATTCTCAGGCCAAAGTCATAAAATGAGAATCTCACATTTTAGATCTCACATTCTCTTAAAATAAGAAAATGGCAATTTCTTCCCCCGACTTTTAACTACACTCCAAAGTCTACCTGCTTTTGTTTACTCTCCAGAGCCCTCCAGTAGTTATTTTGTATTTGCTCATAGTTTAGTATTTATTTACTAGATATTCTGTTATCAGTTTATCATATGAGAAATAGGATATTCAGGGGTGCTGGAGTGGTACAGTCAGTTGAGCATCTGGCTCTTGGTTTCAGCTCAGGTCATGATCTCAGGGTCTTTAGGACTGAGCTCCACGGTGGACTCCGAGCTTAGCGTGGAGACTGCTTAAGAATCTCCCTCTCTCTTTTCCCCTCTCTCCCCCTGCTCTCTCTCTCTCTCCCTCACAGATAATCTTTACTTTAAAAAAAGAAATGGAATATCCGTATTGTTTTAACTGTAGAGTATATTTTACTATTTGGAGGGACTAGCTTTCACTTGTCCCTCTAGGTTTTGGAGAGGCTTTGTGTCTTGTAACCCCACTTCTCTAATGAGATCAAGAATAATCATCAATTTGCAGTTTGTTCAGCTTTTACTTGTTGTAAGAACAGGAGTGATGACTTCCAAGTTCTTCCATGGGGGCCCAAACCAGAAGTCCCTATTAAGACTTCTATTCAGTTTATGACCTTTAATTCATGGTGTTCTTTCATACCTCCAACTAGATTGTTTAATTATAGTGGAATGTTGTGCTACATTACATTTTCTGCCTCTACTGTTTGTGTATGTGTACTTCATTTGATGAAAAGTGTTGACACTTGCTTCTTTTTCCTTCTCATAATGTATTTGAATGGATTCTGGGTTCTTTATTCTGTTCATGAGCACGTCTGAGGAATTTGAACAAACAATAGCAGGTGATCCTAAGAGAATGAAAGGATATTTGCAAGGCTTACTAAATTTCCTCCTGAAATTTACCAAATTCTAACTTCACTAGCTTCATCTTCTAATTCCACAGCAAAATGCAGCTTCTATAATAAAGGGTATGTGGGATCTTTTTTCTGTTTTTATCTAATGTTTTCAAAAATATTTTATTTCCTTAGAGCTCTCTTTCTACCATTTTCTTCTTTTCCTCTTAACATGCCTCCAGGTGATAACTCTTTTCTAGGTGCTCTTTCTTCATCAGAACCATGCCTTCTCAAGACTGCTGCAACTGGATTGCATACTTTCCAACCTCTTAGTGATCACTGTCTAGTAGCCAAGTGTTCTGATCAAACTTGGATCTGTTTTTAGCACTTCTCGAGTCAGGATGGAAATCACTTTCTCAGGGCTTGAACATTAGCGTGTTGTCTGTATTCCATTACTCCCATCTCTCTGTGCTCTGCACATTTCATACCTGACCTTCTGTTTTTATGTGATCCTGAGACAACTCTGCTGGCTCCAGATATTTATTTCCCTACCTAAAGGTAACCTCAACTGTATTATCACCTCTCTCCCAATTGTGCTGTAGGAATAGCTATGGATAGTTTTATTTGCTCACTGTTTTGATTTCTATGGTTTTATTTAAGAAGATGTGTGGAAAAAAATAAAGATGTATGGAGATGTACAGACTTTAAGTAGCCGCCCCCCCACCTTTCTACAATTTGAAATGGAAGTCTTTTACTGCCTCCCTTTTTGTTATTTTTATTTAGCTTTTACAATAAGTCTATGAAATCTATATTGTTACCTCATTTTGCAGATTAGGAAACTCTGAAAGGGTAGTTTCCCTGCAACCACTACCTTGGAAAGTGACAGAATCAGGGTTAAGCCCATATTTAACTGTATAGTTCTTAATCGCAGTACCACAGTACTGGGATTAAAGTTTTATGCCTAGGAGTGTAAGGTGATAGAGTCAAATTGTTTGGGCGAAATCCTCACTCTACCACATTGTAGCTGTGACAGAGTTTAAAGAACCTCTAGTATTCTTCCATACAATGGGATGGTATAGTATTTTTCTTTATAGGAATATCTTAATATTGGATGGAATAATCCATGTAAAGTTCATAGTTTATATTAAGTACTTAATATATTATATTAATTCCTAAGGAATATTAAATTAGTCAAGGCTTTTGATGTTTTCAAGCATCTTCATGGCGTGATGGTTTCTAAAATCAAGCATATAAGAAAACAGTATTAAGTACCCGACTGAAGACTTCTTGAGGTGAAATTCAAAATAAAGTCCAATTTGCCAAAATCTGTTTTCCACTTGAACCTGCAATAGCTAATCTCATGTCAGACTTCCTTCAAGAGACAGCTCTTACTAATAGCTTCCAACTTTGAAGGTCTAACTACATGCCAATTACAGCAGGGTGTTTCTCTTTATCTTTGTTCATGGGACAACTTCCCTAAAACATACCTACACAATCAGATTAGGTTCCTAATGTAACTCCTAATGGTAGTTGAATTACAAATTTTGCTACTGAAAATGACCATGTAGAAGATAACAAATCTATCTCAAGTTGGCCACCCTGGAGGTGTAGATTTGAAGCAAATATTCTTGAGTGAAGCTAAAAGAAGCATTTTAACAAAGCTGACCAATTGAAATTTTCCATGATACTGAAATAATTGTTGCTGAGGACATGATTATTTCTTTGAATAGTTTATACTCTAATGTCTTCCAAAAGGAATTTGAGGAAGTAAAAGAAAAAATATGTATTTATATATATATATATATATATACATGTATATATATATACATGTATAACATGTATACATGTATATATACATGTATAATATATACAGGAAAATGTATATATTATAAAGATAATATAAATGGTAGCATTATTGCAGAGCCTTTCTTCCAAAACAGATCGTCTGGTTCATGAGTTGTCAGTGAAGAACACTTTTTGAAATGATGCCTAATTCCTTCTAATGTAAAATATGACATTTCAATCCATAAGCCAGCAAATTGTGTTATTGCAGTTTTAAAAGAACAGTTAGAATTTATTTTTTTAATAGTAAAGTAGAACCTACTGCTCACTCTCTCTAGGATTCTATGCTTTAATATAATCTATGTTCACTACAGGACTGCTGAAAACTTGGCAAGGCAGAAAAGATTTGATATTCTATTATATTGTAAATCTGTAGTATTTGTGAGGTTGCCTACTGTAAAAAATCATGCGTATTTCAAATAAAAGAACTACTGAGAGTACTAAGCAATGATGTGGTTTTCAGACTCATTCAGGAAAAATATGCCTCTTAAACCAAAGTTGGAAGCTCCACAGTGAATCAGGGGAAATGTTCTTACTTAGTTCCACAGCCAGTGTAGATAAATTAAATTATATTATGTATCTTTTCATCCCTAACATGCATTGTTGGATTATGGTTTATAGAATTATTCAGATTTCTGGACCATTAATAGTAACTACAGAATACTGCAATGCCACTTTTACTTATTTTCTGACTCTTACTCCCATCTCTCCATATATAGGAATACATATATGTTCAAATTATAGTTACCTGCCAAGATATGTCACCCTGGAGTGAAGAGTAGGGAGGAGGAGAGGATAGTGGGATCATTTTGGTTGACCTAACATTTTCTGCCAATGGCAAGAAGCAGCAAAGAGAGGAGAGATAATATAAAACAGGAAGGCTGGAAGATCAGTCCAAAGCAGCAAAGCATCACCACCCTCTTGGCATCGAGCAACACAGCTGTTATCCTCTTGGTTGAGCTCCTCTTCAGACATATATTCTCACGTGTGTTCAAACAATAAATGACCTTATTGATAATAGCTCAGAAGCAGGGCTTTGGCAAGTAATATAATCAAAAGCTCTAGTTTTTATTATATAGAAATATAATAGTTGTTTCTCTCATGTCACCATACTGAGAGCCATCAATGTGGAATAAAGAACTTCATGAATGCATTGATCTCTTACAATTCTAAAATTGGTGGATATTATTAAAATTGAGTTGGACTAAGCCTCAAGAGTACATGTTTAATTTCTTAATAATAAAACTTGGTTTAAAGTGGAGGATAGTTCTGTGTAGTGAATGTCTACATGGTGAGCAAATCAAGCCACTGAGGAAAGAGATGGGCCCTTTCAACATTTTCCAAATTTCAGTTTCATGCTGGGTGTTGTCAGCCTAAGCCTAAAAGCCAGAGAAAAAGCTTGATTTGAATTGCTTTGTATTATCTGTAGCATAGTGTGATATATATGGATATTTTTAAAGCACTCTTTTCTGTAACAATAATTTCGTACTAAACTGTGATTCCTACAATTAAACACGTACCCAAATTTTAAATGGAGATGTAATTTAGCATTTAAATTTGTTTATAAGTATATATAAATGAAATTATATACAAACATGATTATACTTTTAGTCTGAGATTAAAGATCTACATTTGAAGGCCACCATTATTAGTTCAGCAATATATTGTTAGTGGGGTAAATGAATATTAGAGGAACAAAAATGAATGAGATATGTTCCTCATCAAGAAGTATGCCATATTATTGAAAGATTAAAAAAAAGTAACCTTATATGTTCGCAGAACACTGAGCCTAAAAAGAGTTTAAATTTTTGTAAAGGTAATTGTGCCTTATTTGTGTGAAATTAGCCCCTTTAGTGCACTCCAACCCTTGGAGCATTTCTAAGCCACGTTTGTTTTGGAGCAAACCCCTCAGTTTATATTATTCTCACCTATTTGTTTTGTCATGCTACTAGTTACCTTCCTGAGCCTGGCACTCAGCTAGTCATAGTTTCTCTGAGAAGGTCGACAATACTCAAAGTCAAGTAAATATGTGCCTGATCACTGTTTTCCTTCTTAGAATTTCTATCTCATCTAACTTTAATTCAAAGACAATGATTACATTGGAATGTTTAATACTGTGAAGGAGATACATGGCAGAACCATGCTATTCATTCTTTTCTCTCTCTGTATATATACACACATGTATATATGTGTACACATACGTATATATAGCTTCTATATATAATTTAAATGTACGCAATATAAATATATGTATATATAGTATATATACATATATATAATTTAAATTTATATTATATATATGTAGTTACTTTCTCTATGTATGTAGTTTCCAGTGTGCTAGGGACTAAGAGGGACAGGGCAGTGAGACACATGGTTGTTGCTCTCGAAAAGTATATAGGTCATGAAAGGACTGGAGATAAACATAAATGATCATGATAATAAAAAGAATGCTCTGTATAAAGAATGCAAATAAAGTTATATAGAGATCAGAATCGGAAGAAATTATTTCTGGTTGAAGGATTCATAGGTAAGGTGACTACTTTATCATCCGAACTTGTACATTTTTAAGAATGAAAGTAGAAGCAATTGACAATTATACCAGAAAAACAGCTATTAACCAGGATTGTGCACTTGAGTCACCTTGGAGGGAGGGTCTTAGGAGAAGATGGCATTTCATCTAAGAATTGAAAAATGGCTAAGAGCTGAAGAAACAGAAATATGGTAACAGTCAGATAGAAGGAACAGCATAAGAAAAGTCATGGATATTACTTTTTAAATATGGATTTTTAAAGAAATCAAAGATGGTAAATTTATATGCTGGAAGAATCAATAAACATAGACTGTGTTTCAGGATCCTGGAAGGAATAAGTTGGCATGATCAAACCAGGTGATGTAATAAAGTTTTATTTACAGAATTGCATGAAGGTTAGGAAACTATACTGGATAATTAAATTTCCCACACCAGTACCAACTGTGAGCTGTTTCCATCCTCTAAGCTTCACATGATAAACGGAATTGGGAGTTTCTAAAACCTGATGAGGGCTGGCTAACAGGACCTATGACTTTTAGTAAGGGTCACAGCCAACTTGCAGTGACATAGAATAGAGAGGATGTTAGTAGCGTAAATACCCTAAAGCACTCCCCTCCTACTCACTAATCTCTTGTTAATTTCCTTTGGCCAAATCTAAATGGAAGTCAGCAAGGAGGTGAGAGAACTGTTGAAACCACACTGGTCAGATTCCTGGGGCACCATGCAGGGTAGAAAAGAGTGGGGAGTGGATTCAGAGGTACAAAGAGAATATATGCAAAACAGAGCAAAAATAGCAGGGAGCAAGTTCAATAAAGGAGATGAGAAAGTGATTATGGGCATTGATAGTGGGTGAAAATAAATACAGAACTGAAGTTTCAGAATGGTCAAAATTTGGGGGGAACAACTAAATAATGTTGACAATTAACACATTTATTTCTGGTGTCCTCTACCTCTTATGGGTTGGGACTTAACAAGTATGGTATAATGTTTTTGCACCTTTATTTGTACTAGTGACTTGAATGCTTTAACTAGTTCAAATATTTTTGTGTGGCACCTTCATATGTGTGTATGTATGTATGAATACATGAGTGTATATAAAAACAAAAGCACCTGCTGACAAGTGAAATTTTAAAAACCTTATACTGAAATAGAAGTAAAGATCATTCCTGCTCAAAATCCATTGTCATTGAAAAAACTGTTATCCAGGGCAACTTGAAAAGCTTCTTATAAGCCTAAAAATCATAAGGATGAAATGTCTCTTGACCAACAATTTCTCTAATGGTATTATTTTGGACTTCAATCCTGGTATGACTAAAACAATTTTAGTAAATAGGCTTTGTCTTTGTACCCTGTGCCTGGGTTGTTGACTTATTTATCTTTGCTACCATCCTCCCTAGCTCTTATTCATCCTTGTCCTTATTATTTTTTTCTCTTACAAACCCAAATGCATTAGGTCTACCTCAGTGTTCTAGTTTGGCAATTGGAAACTTGCTAACACAACAGACTTTCTTGAGCCAAAATTTTTGTTGGTAATGCTACATATCATTTATGTTTTGATCTATTTATGAGATTCATTTTATATTATTACAGCCTGGCTTTAATGTACTTCTCATTAATATCCTCCAGTAGTAGCTACTCAATCAGATTTTCAACTGTTCTCTTCTATTACTTCTATTTAGTTTCTTGCCCTAATCAAAGCCTGGACTTCATCAACACCTGCAAATGACACAGCTTTAGTTCTAGAATCCTGCTCCTCTCAGGTTCCAAAGCTTGCTATAATTACCTGGACCATATAAATCTCCTTTCTTCACACTTCTTTGAAATTATTCTCTGGCAAAATTCACCATTGAGCACCTAAACATCTAATCTAATGCATATTTGTTAGTTCTTGTCTTATTTGTACATTTGATGTTTATAATACTTGGGTTTTTTTCTTTAAAAAAAAAAACTCTTTCTATTTCTGAAATGCTAATTTCTTAGCTTTTCCCTAAATTCTGACTCTTCCTCCTTCTCCCTCTTTTTGTCCTTCTGCTATGGCAGACTATCTCTAAGATGGTCATCAATGGTCCTTGATTTTGGTATTTATATTGTATTGTACCTTCCATACTTAGTAGGGTTGACTTATTTAATCAACTCCATGGGTTATTGTACAAATGGCTATGTGTGACTCCTGAGACTAACTCCCTTTTATGACATGACTTACTCTCTAGGATTGCTTGTTTTAGAGAAGTTAACTACCATGTTTTGAGGACACTAAAAAAGTCCTTTGTGGACTACCAGTTGGCAAGACAATGAGGTATCTTGTTCAAAGTCAGTACCAATTTGTCATACATGTGAGTCACTTAGAAATATATTCTTCAGCTATATTTAAGCCTGCAGATTACTGAAGCCTCATCACTTCTTAGCTATAAACTCACATGATAACCTTACCAGAAACATCCAGTTAACCCCCTTCCATATTCCTAACACAGAAACAATTTGAGGCTGTTAATATTTATTTTCAATTTAAGTTGGTAATTTTTTATATAAATAACTAATATATCCACTTATCTGTTAAGTATTGTTGTCAACCTTCTGGCTATGATGGGGAAGCGGGTATCAAATTAAATATCGCACTAAAAAGAACTACAAAAGGTAGATAAAATTTGAAAGAATGGCTATTTGAAAAAAATATGTGAGCAATATAGGCAACCAGGACATGACAGGCTAATAGTCCAAAGAGAAGGAAAGCTCAGTGAATTGAGCCCTATATTTGTAGCTATTTTCTCCTCACGATATTTGTTATTTCACATTGCAGGCCTTGGAACCTGAACAGAGAGCAGCAGCCTTGAATTTGGAGAAGTCTCACTGGGCTAGAGAGGCAAAATTGGACTTCAGGGTAACCAAGACAGTCATAACTTGAGAGGCCAATGTTCAAGAGTAAAGGAAACTACAGGCAATTAAACCTAGCTCCTGTATATAATCTCCTATTAAAGTATTTGCTAACTTCCAGGCTGAGTGCATGAAATGTGACACCCCTACAAACATAAATCACCATGCAGTTATTAAAAGGAGCTCAAAAGCTAAGTAGTGTTTTCATTTATCTCAAAGTCCTGAAAAAATAAAAACTGAAATCAGTATACATTAAAAAGCAGGGATTCTTTAGATTTATTTGAGATACCAGAGATGGTAAGTCCTTTGAATTAAGGCAAACTTGAAATAGGCAAGCTTCGAATGAATGAAGTTCATCTACCTGTACTCTGCTTACCAGAAGAAAATTATATCCTCTCTGGAGGAAAATAGCACTAATGAGAGTGTCAACAATATTTCTCAGACATGGTGTCTGGGATTCAATAAAAAATTAGTAGACATGCCAAGAAACAGGGTCAATAAAAACCTGGGAAAAAACAGACAATATAAACAGACACTCAATTAAAATGTTTTTTAAAAAGGAAAGAAAGCACAGAGTATCTCACTGGAAAACAGAAATTTGTGGAAAATAATAAAGAATTAAGAATTGAAAAAAAAATAACTCAGTATAGGAGTTTGAAACATACTAGACTGCAAAAAAGAGGATAAGTAAACTGGAAGTTAAGCCAGTTAAAATTAAAATAAAAAAATATACAGGAAATACTGAAAGGAACATACAGACACATGGGGCATGGTGAATAAGTTTAACACATATAACTGGAATTCCAGAAGAAGAGGAGTGAGAAAATAGAACAGAAGCAACATTAGACAACTTAATAGAGAATTTTCCTAAACTAATAAAAAATCAAATTACAGGTGCAAACATTGGTATAAACCTAAAGAAGGACAAATTAAAAAACAATCACATTTGGGCATACACAGCAAAACTTTGGAAAAAGAAGAGGAGAAAGAGAACATTATAGGAACATCCAGAGGAAATGACACATTATTTTAAAAAAATGAGACTGATGAGCCCAATATTCAACATGATAAAAGACAGAAGATTAAAGAAAGTAACTGCCCACAAAACATCTTTGAAAAATGAAAGAAAAATAAAGGTTTTTATGTAAACAAAAAACAAAAGATTCATTGTCAATAAAGAGATACTAGATGAATGACTAAGAGCAGTTCTTCATTTAGAAAACAAATGGTCTCTTGGAAGTATCGTAATGCAGCGAAGAATGAGCCAGAAATGTTTATGTCTTTGATAATCCAGACACTTTCGAGGAATACTAGTCAGGTATTTTGTAGAATGTCCCTCAGTTGGGATTTGTCTGATGTTTTCTCAGGCCTCTACTGAAGTTGTGGGTTTGGGGGAGGAAGACCATAGAAGTACAATGTCATTTCATCACGTTATGTCAATGGTATATTGATATAAGTATCCACTACTTACTAATGTTGATGTGAGACTTGATCACATGGCTGAGGTAGATTTGTTAGATTTCTCTACTGTAATATTACTCTTTTTCTCCACTTTCCATATTGTAATCTTTGGAAGGAAGTAACTGAGTAATGCACACTGAACGGAATTGTATTCTATCCCCATGAGGGCAGACAGAGTATTTATATAAATTACTTGGAATTCTTAAGATGGGAGATTCATTTCTTCTCCCCCATCTTACTTATTTAATCACTTATTTATATTAGGTTGGACTTGATGAGTATTTATTTTATTATACTTTGGGTTTAATTCCATGCTACCTTTTTGTTGTTGTTAAAATCATCCCAGCTTTGGCTATTGGGAGCTTTTTTTTTTTTTTAAGATTCTATTTATTTATTTATTTTTAAAGGTTTTATTTATTTATTGGACAGACAGAGATCACAAGTAGGCAGAGAGGCAGGCAGAGAGAGAGGAAGGGGGAAGTAGGCTCCCTGCTGAGCAGAGAGACCGATAAGGGGCTTGATCCCAGGATCCCGAGATCATGACCTGAGCAGAAGGCAGAGGTTTTAACCCACTGAGCCACCCAGGTGCCCAAGATTTTATTTATTTATTTGAGAGAGAGTGAGAGAGAGCATGAGAGAGGAGAAGATCAGAGGGAGAAGCAGACTCCCCATGGAGCTGGGAGCCCGATGTGGGACTTGATCCTGGGACTTCAGGATCATGACCTGAGCCAAAGGCAGTTGCTCAACCAACTGAGCCACCCAGGAGCCCCTACTGGGAGCTTTTTAGTATGGTTCTATAGTTTCACCTTTCCCGAATGTCATATAATTGGAATCATACAGTATGTAGACATTTTAGACTGGCTTTTTTCACTTAGAAATATGCATTTTAGTTTTCTCTGTGTCTTTTCATAAAGCTTGTTAATAGCTCATTTCTTTTTATTGCTATATAATACTCCATTATTTGGATATACTAGTTTGTTCATTCATTTACCTATTGAAGAACACCTTGGTTGCAGAGAAGTCTGTGGAACAGAAAAGGCCCTGATTATTTAGACTTCGCTAGGTATTCAGCCATTTTTCATTCTTTTTCCTCAACACCTTATGCTAGCTTATACTGAACTATCTACAGTTCTCCAAAAATATCAAATAAATAAATAAATAAATGGGAATTGTTTATACTGTGGCCACATGTACACATAGAGATGACACAAAAACGGGACACCTGAGTGACTCAGTCAGTTAACTGACTATCTTTGGCTCAGGTCATGATCCCAGGGTCCTGGGATCAAGTCCCACATCAGGCTCCCTGCTCAGTGAGGAGCCTGCTTCTCCTTCTCCCTCTGCTTGCTGCTCCCTCTGCTCGTCCTCTCTGTCAAATAAATAAGTAAAAATCTTAAAAAAGAAAAAAAAGAAAAAAGAGAGAGAGAGAGAGAGAGATGACACAAAAACTACTGCTGCATTCCAAATATAGTACCAGATGCCAGGGACACAATAGGAGACACATAGATAAATACATGCTCTTATTGATCACTAGACATTTGGTGAATCTGTTTAATTCTTTTCTCTCTGCAGAACTGGTTTCTCTGCTTCTTAGTTCACAGCTTCTAAGTTTTATTTCCTCTCTTCAAAGGTCAACCTAAACTGTACTGTTTTGAATCACAATTCTACATCTCCAGGACAGACAACCTGATTAGTTTAGCTCTGGTCATTTGCCCATTCTGGGCCAATCACCTATGGCAGAAGGAAGGGGCACTATAGTAAAAGCAGAGCTGCTGAGGACATTACCCATGTATGAATGGTCCAATTGAAAAGCCTGATTTTGGTAGACATGTTAAAAAATACCTTCTATAAACATAGATCTGAAGGAGATTTCTTTCTTGAGTTGATACCCAAAAACTGTGTTTGAAAGAATGACATAAAATGTTACACCCAAGTTTTACTTCCAGCAATCATTTGCTATTCCATGAGTCTGGGAAGAGGATTTGAAGAATGCAAATAATTCCCTCTATTGATGGGTCCTCATCTTTCATGCATTTGTCACCCCCTCTGTTTTTATTACAATTACATAAATATTTAGAAGTGCTGAAGTCTTTTGCTAGTGAATAAAATACTCCCTTGATGCCATATTCATCAGTTCCTCATTCTCTCCTCTGCTTCATAGCTGATTTTAGTATTTACTTCTTCCCCATCACTTCTCAGCTCACTCTCATCTGTCCTTTCTTTCTAAAACTTCCCTAAAACTGCTCTTACCAAGGACGTGGCTACACAGTTTGTGATAAATATTAAGAAAAGTTTTTTGAAGGGGCGCCTGGGTGGCTCAGTGGGTTAAGCCTCTGCCTTCAGCTCAGGTCATGGTCTCAGGGTTCTGGGATCGAGCCCCGCATCGGGCTCTCTGCTCAGCGGGGAGCCTGCTTCCTCCTCTCTCTCTGCCTGCCTCTCTACCTACTTGTGATCTCTATCTGTCAAATAAATAAATATAAATCTTTAAAAAAAAAAAGAAAGGTTTTTTGAAAAGAAAAAAGAAAAAGAACTTTTTTTTGCCCTTACCTTACTTGACCTCTACAAAACATGTGGTTTCCTCATTACTTCCTCTACAAAACAATTACTTTCTTCACTACTATGATATCACATTTTTCTAAGGAGCAAAAATGAGATTTTTGTTGTGAAGAAGCACACTGGAGGGAAGGGAAAGCTCCCATGATCCCTGGCGGGGACTGGGAGGAGAGGGAAGACAAATGGCTTTCCTAAAGACTCTATGTAACATGATAAGAGTAGAATGGTGGAAGGATACCCCCACATCAAGACCTGTGCTTTCCCAGGATCAAAATGTTAAGAGGCTAGACCTCTACCTCCCCCAGCTACCCTTGAACTTTAGAGAGCAATCATGTATTGTTCTAGGCATTTTGTTCAACACACCTAGCCTCTTATGCTAGAAGTAGGGGTAAGAATGCTTGAGCCTGGCTGGAGGAACAACTGATTTGGTCTATTTTCAGCCTCATGACCTTCAATGTGGAGTGTGGTGATTAGGAGGTATCAATGCACTGGCTGAGATCTCTACTTCCAGCATGGGCTTTCAGAGAAATATGGGATACCTAATAACTATGGGCCCTGACACACACCGTGTCATTGGTTTACTGTTAGCCAGGGAGCTGCATAAGTTTTCAGAATATCTAAGACAAATAAAAGATACCACAAAAAAGTGAATTGATTTTGAACTTTCCTACAGATATGAATCAGAAGAAATATATTACCAGCTACAAACCACATGCCAGAGTCTATGTAGATCATCTTAGTAAATACATCAAGGTATTTGTGAATGGGACTATCACCTGGTTACTATAGTCCACCATCACCCATCATGATCCTTATTTCCCCCTGTGGCCAGTCTGATGAATTGACCGGACTACAACAGGGAGCCATCTTGCATCCTTCAGCTCTCTAATGGTGCCATTAACTCTGGTATTGCTTCGGATTTGCTATCTTAGCTGGCAGAGGCAATTTCAGAATCTTCTACTTGGTACTTCCTACCAGTCACTCTTAACACCACATTTCTGAGAATTAATTTGACAGTTTGAACAGTGGTTAAGTATATCTACCCCTAGATATATTTGAAGACAAGGGAACTTTACTTGTGGGCATGCACAACAATGATTTACCTTATACCAATGCCACATGCCTCTTGTTTCCCAGTGAGGGCTTTCCACTGGACTCTTACATGTGAGATATCACAGAAGCCAGCCGGTGCCCAAGTATGCAAAACCCAGATGTGTGGGGGGTTAATACTCTAAACTTTGACCAATGGAAGATAAGATCAGGTGAATAATTTCTTTTCACATTTTTCTCTTTTGCCCTCTTTAGAGATAGAGCAGCTTCACAGAACCTCTCTGAGGATGAACTACAGGAATTTTTGTCATGAAACTATGACCAGTTTACTCATATACTCCCTTATATTTATTCTCCCTCATTTCCTCCCTTATTCTTTTCACTGACTCCTGCTTTCTTGCTTGAATTCCCCAGTAGAGCTTTAGTTACTATAACCATTTGTTTCCATTTTGTTTTCTAAATAAGTAGGTTAAAACATTTACTAGATGGAGACAATACAAGTCCCCACCTTATAGGATGGTTGTTAGGATTAAATGAGAATATTCAGGAAAAGCGCTTAGCCAAGAACTTGTCACAGAGCACATGCTTGATGAATGATAAGTACTACTGTCAGTGTTTTGTTATTGTTGTTAGTAGCAGTACTATAATCTACTCCTTCAAGGGAACAGTTTCAACATGGTTATGTGTGCTATAAAGCATCTAGGCACAAAATCACCCTTGGTAACTTCATGTCTTGGGTCATCTAAAGACACATCATAAAATAATGTGGTTCCCTCTATGTTTCCTGTAACTGCTATATTTTAAAGTTCAGGTTTCAAGTGGAACATGGAAAATAACATCACATTGTTGTTCTGGGATATAACTGGCAGTATTTTGCAGCAGTTTGAAAAGTATTCTTTTCAGCAGAATATTTCTAGTAATAAAAAAATAACGAAAGCTAAAATTCCTTAAAAGTTCCTAGCAGAAACAAAACTAGAATAAATGGACGAAGAATTTCCAGGAACATAATACACACACATACACATATATATAAGGGACAAGTTTCTTGACACATTACTTTAAAGAAAACCAGCCCCTTCCTTATGTTTCCTAGAAAAATAACTTTCATTCAGAAGGTAGAAGATACCTATGAAACATGAATATAGTTTATGAAATAGTTATATCCCCATCCTAATCAATTGCTATAACGAAAATACTAAAGGCTGAATAAGGTTTCCCCCCCTGCAATGTCAGGATTAATATTTACTCTATATTAAAAATAGTTTCTGTACAATTATTCTTTCTAAATGTAACCCACACATTTTAGATCACACTAGTGTTTGACTACTAAACAAGGCAATTCTTTCTTAAGTGCATTATAGCAACATGAGGTCATATCAAATTGATTTCCATAAATAAATAAATAAATAACGTTAATTTATTTGTGGTTCCCAGACATGTGTGCTTTACAAACCATGTCAGCATCTCCTGCTCAAGCTCCTACTTGCTTTAATTGTCTGCAGCTTGTGGAACCATTTGCGAAGGGTAGCCACGATACAGTCTCTCGCTATGAAGCCAGTATTCATGCCAAGGTTACTGATTTTCAGAATGCTAGAGTATGGTTGGCTTCTGAGTAGAAACTGGGGAGGAATGAGCTCCTTCCCAAATGCATCTCATTCCAAAAAGTCTCTCAAATTGATCATCAGCCTCTTTTCATGCCTCTTGGCTCATAATCTCAGAATCTGAAATTCTGTTGATTTTTCTTTTTTTTTTCTTCTGCCCCTCAGAATGGGTCATCTCAACCGAACTCTTCTTTCTTCTGCCTCAATTCTGCTGCTAAGCCTTCTAGGGAATTTTTCATTTCAGTGATTATGTTTTTCAATTGCACAATTCTTTTTGGTTCTATTTTATACATTTTTTTTCTTTACTGGTATTAACTATTTGGCGAGATAATGTTTGTATTCTATCATTTGGTTCTTTTTACATGGTTTCCTTTGGTTCTCTGATATTTTAAATAACTGATTTGAAGTTCTTTGTTTAGTAAGTCCAAAGTCTGGACTTCATTGGAGATAGTTTCCATTGATTGCTTTTTAATTTTTTTTTTCTCTTTTCTTTCTTGTGCTTGGGTTTTTCTTTCTTGTTACTACTTTCCATGGCTCATAATTTTTTGTTGAAACCTGGACATTTTAAATAATTAATACGCTGACACTGGAACTTAGATCATCTCCCTCCAGAGAGTTTATTATTATTGATATTAGTTGTTGTTATCTAATGATATTGCTGAAATAATCTTGTGGAATCTGCATTCTTTGCCACATATGACCACTAAAATCTCTACTTGCTTAGCTTAGTACTCATCTAATGATTGCACAGAAATTTCCTTAAATGCCTACAATGGATATATCTCCCAGTTTGCTAAGGGGCTGTGTGTATTTGGGCATACCTTTGACCCTCAGCCAGGCAGCTGACAATTCTGCTCTAGCCTTTAATTCCTGTTTGTACAGAGCCTGAGGTGAAAGTCTGAGTTGAGAATTTGGGGTCTTCTCAGTACTTTACTAAGCTTATATACAGCTCTTGGCAGGAACACAGTGTCCTGTATGCAAGGCCTTCTTGAGTCAGAGGAATATGTAGGACCTTTTCAAAGCCTTTTATAGACATCACATTAAACTGATTTTCAGTTAAAATTCCCTGATTAGTTTGTTGTTTCCCCAACTACTTTCCACTGCCTCAGGCATTCATGATGTAAATTAATTGTCTCTTATATTTTTAGACAAGCAGCCCCAGGTAAAAGGCATTTAGCACTAGTCCAGGTCTGAATCCGTTAAGACAAAACAAAAACAAAACAAAACAAAACAAAACAAAACACCAGCCTTAAAAATGGGGTCTTTGGGGGCGCCTGGGTGGTTCAGTGGTTAAAGCCTCTGCCTTCGGCTCAGGTCATGATCACAGGGTCCTGGGATCGAGCCTCACATCGGGCTCTCTGCTCGGCAGGGAGCCTGCCTCCTCCTCCTCTCTCTCTCTGCCTGCCTCTCCGCCTACTTGTGATCTGTCAAATAAATAAAAATCTTTAAAAAAAAAAAAAAAATGGGGTCTTTGAACCACCCAGACTTGTCATATAATGACAGTTCTCTGGGATTAGGATTTTGGAGGAACTTCAACTCCAAGCTACCCTCTCCAGTGATTCAAACTGATCTCTTTTCACAGTGACTGGGGGTGTTGGTTTTTAAGGCTCTTGTGGAGTTAAGGAATAGAAGATGGAAACAGAGCAAACTAAAATATCACAAAATCACTGTTCTTAAGGAGATTCAGCCGGTTTTCTTGAATAAATGTTATCTGGATTGCTACGAGCCTTTGTTCAATTCTTGGAGTTCTTACAAAGTTGATTCTAAAAAGTTTTGCCATTACTTTTGTTGCTTTTGTGGATGAGAGGATTTTTGAAGATCCTTGCTTCTCTCTTTTTACTGATGTCTTACCTGCTTGTTACCGTAGGCTTTCATTTTATTTTGCTGTAGATTTTGTCAACTTCAGCATCAGAACCCTGTCCAAGTTTGATGTTAGAACTTTTCCTGAGAAAGCAGAAGTGAATGAATAGCTTCCTACAAGTGCACAGCTGATTTCCCAAATAAGCCGTGAGAAGTACATTAGCCTACTCTCTGTGGTCTGTCAGCCCGTTGTGCTATAAACGTGATTGATCAACATGCTATTCTCAGATTGTGGAAGCTTAACTAAATTATTCATGACACATGAAACTATCTTTCAATAAAAGCTCTTTAATTATGCTATTGATGCAGCTATAGGGCATATCCCCTTTCAGTAGTATAAAATTGGCTTCTAATGACAACGTATCTATAGCCATGAGAAAGTTAGCAAACATGGAGATTTTCCAAAGCAAGTTATTTTTTTTTCCTTGTCTTGAATTTCCAAGATTCCAAGAGAAAATTCAGCTAAGCTTTGAATGTTGGATTCTAACTGATAGCATTAAGTCCTGTATACCAGAGTGCAATATACACAGGATACAGTGGCAGTAAAGGGTGTAACTCTGAACCCCAGGAGTGCCTAGGGCCAAATACTGCCTCTGGTTGAATCCACCACTTTCCTGTGGTATGTCTTTGCACAAGTTTCTGAAAGTCAGATCATCTCTGTCTTGTCAAATCAGCAGGTCTTCTTTTTCTATTATGCTTCCAATAGAAAGTCAGGGCAATCGCAGAGACCACCTCATTTGTTACCTTTTCTTGGGGATAATAGTCCTGTGCTGCCTGTTGTCCAATATTTGAAAACAGTCGCTTCATATATTCTGTCCAGTATTCTCATTATTTACATTAGAAGGGTAGGTTTAGAACTTGTTACTCTGTCATGCCTGGAAGTGGAAATCCCTCATTATTATTACCTTTATTTTAATTTAAAGATTTTTATTTATTTATTTTAGAGAGAGGGAATGAGTGCCAGCACAAGTGGGGGGGAGGAGTCGTGGGGGAGAGAGAGGGACAAACCACCTCTATCTGCTGGCACTGAATGCTAAGCCCAAGCGGAGCTCAGGACCCTGAGATCATGACCTGAACTGCTACCAAGAGTCTGTGACTCAACCAATGTACCACCCACGTATCCCTCATTATTATTACTTTTAAAAATTATCAAATTCTACCAACCTTTGCCAGTGAAAAGGCAAAGGTTCAACATTCTTCAAACATTCCCCTTTGTCCCCTTTGAATAAAAGTTCACTATTTTTTTAAGTTTTTAAAAATATTTTTTGAAGCAAAATATACTCCACAGTACATTGCACTAATCAAAGTATATGGCTTGATTAATTTGGATTTGTCAACAATTATTGCTTTCATTAAGCTGTGATCAGAGAATAATACCATTATTTCCAGTTTTTAAATTTTGTATCTCTTTATGTTCATAGATATGATCAATTTTGTGAATGTTCAATGTGCACTTGAAAAAGAGTATCATTCCCTATGAGAGTTTGCTATATAGTTATAAGATAAGCATTTTTTAAGTTAAGTCTTCTATATTCTAACTTATTTTTGTATCCACTATTCTTTAGACTGAGAAGTAAATGTTAAAACCTTCTATGAGTAGTGTATTTATGTCTCTTTGGCTTTACAAATATAGTTCTGCTTTATTACGCTGTGCTATTTGGAATATAGGTCTGTATAATTACATGTAATTCTTGTGAATAGTAAACTTTAGCATTACTACTACTTCTCAATTAGTACTTTCGTTCTAAAAGTCTAAATTCTGCCTGGCCAGTCCTCAAGGTAACAATTCCTTCATTATTTTTGTTTTGTTTCATTATTTTTGTTTTCACATGGTATACCTTGTACCATCTACTATTAAGACAGTGAGATGAGTGTCTTAAAGAAACAGTACTTCTTTTCTGTCTCCTAATTTTTTGGTATATATTTTGTTTTAGTATGGCCCTTTCTTATCTTCATCCATCTTTTTCATCATCATCCAGTCTCCAAAGGACATCCCCCTTCCTAGGTAGGGTGTCTCCTTCTCCAGAGATGGGGACTTCCCAAGACTATCACATTTGGTCTCATTCATTTCTAAGCCCCTTCCTTTTGACTCTCAGTAGCCACACATTTTAGAGCTCATGCTCAGTATTTTCCAGTTAGAGTGGCGACAGTTGACATAACCTGCTTTCCACCAGTGCAGGTCCCAGGCACAGTCTCCTCCTCTCTGCAAAGTGCCCAGGTGACTCTGGTTTTGGAGTGGGTTCTTGGGAGAATTCTTCTGGTCTTGGCTATTTATAGTTCATTTCCATGAACATTGTAGTTTTTGGTCATCTAGTTATCCTAGCTACCCTCTATGTATGGTAGGTGAGCAGCATGTATTTTATCAGATGAGCATAAAATGGGAGAAATCACAAGTGCCTAAAACACAGCATGAGAGATGATAGACAATACAACCCATGAATATTCAGGAACTTGCACATCAGTGAAATATCTAGGAATCCATTGGTCTGAGGCATGTCACATATTCCCTCTAGAGTGAGAGAAAAGTTGCTGCACATTACACTGTACAATAAAGAAGCACATATTGTGCTTTAGATTTTAGAAGCAACCTGGATAATACTCGAGTTCACCATCCCACCCATTTACTGGGAAACACAAAAGATTGCCAGATTTAAGTCAGGTCCAAAGAATAAAAAGAGTCTGCAGCAGGTCCAAATTATGGCATAAGCTTTCCTGCCACTTGAGCCTTGTAACAAAGCAGTCCCAGTGGTAATGAGGGCACGACACATAAAAATATCACACGGTGCCTCCTGCCGATCCCGAAGAATAACTATGGTGCAGACCTGTCTTTAGGGTTTGGAGCTAAAGACTGGGTTTTCTTCTGCTGATGACTAGTATGCGTGTGAAAAGTCAGCTCCTAGGTTACTACTAAACATCAGTAAAGACTAAATACTGGATCACAGAATACAAAGGATTATAGCACTTAAATTGCTTGTGACGAATGGGATATTGTTTGATCCCATGGAGCATGGCATCATTCAATGAAGGCTGAACATGGGATGGGCCCTAGCAGATCGAAAGGATAAATAACTTATATAAATAGGGTCCTCAGGGTCCCCGTTCTTACTACTTAGCTTTAACTACATATTTAGCCTTACAGGAAGTTCCCTATGGCCAGTTACCCAAAGAGGAAAAAATGTGCTCTGTTTTATAGTTAGCAGAGGAAGAAAAGTGTTTTTTCTGTATGATATTCCGGCACCAGCAAAAAGTTGATAACCACTACATAACAGAGTTCCTCAGGGCTGGCCCTGAATGACAGCAACGAAAGAAATCTTTCCAGTTGGTCTGCTTGTCCACAGTCCACGGTAGGAAAGTTAGCCTGAAGTATTGATTTTACACTAAGACTATTTCTTCAACAACTCTAAGGATTCTATAAGCCTTCAAACACCCAATTATAAATCTGTCTCTGTTCCAACCTGCTCCAGAGCATTATAGTCTCTGTAAATGAACCCTGACCAAAGAATTTTAACTAATATTTTATGCCTTCACTATATATTATGTTTCATGATCTTAAAAGCATTACAGTCATATAACATACATATGAAGGACAACTGTTGCTGCTTTTGTTTGCATTTGCGGAAATTATTCATATATATGTATACATACTAAAGCAAGCTTCATTTGACAGAATGATAACAAAGCCTGGGAAAATTATTTTATTTTTCAATAATTTCTCTGCCCCTAAGGATGCATAAATAGGTGAATTTGACAAGCTGGAATGCATTTTCCTGGTGAGAACCACAAGAGGTTAAACACTACCTTTTGGTTAATAAGTCAACTGCCCTGAATGCTTGGGGTCATAAAATGTCTAAGCCATGGTGTGTTGGGAATTTTAAACTGCAGTTTTACATGACCTGGGTGAATGACTGAAATATTGATGTAGGTATTACTCTGGAAAAAACATTAACTTTCCTTCTTCATTTTAAAAGTCAGTATTGAGCTCCGTCTAGCTGGGCTGATAAATAAACCACCCTTGAGGAAGTAGCAGCAACTGATACGCACCTGATTTGACCGAAGGAATAGAAAACTATAAAATAAATAATGTAAAGGTCTTGTTTTCTCGGAACCTTCAGGCCAAATATGCCTCCTTTGGAAATGTCAGTACAAAACATGTAAATAGTGACATTTAATCTATTTCTTTACAAAAAAAGTAAAATTTATCTTTTAAAGGTTGAAGGACTTTTTTTTTTTCCTCTCTGGAGTATACAGTGTCAATTTTGGAATTAATTGTTTATTAAATTACTTCAGGGCTATGATAAATAATAACACTGATAATAATATTCATTAGTATTTAGCTGTGTGATTGGCTCTGTATTTAGGTGTCTAAGATAATTTTAAAAACCTTGTCAAATTATGGAGATAAATATCTGAACCTGGTTGTTTGGCTCCAAAACTTGCGATTTTCTTCAGTGCCACAGAAATAAATATATGTGGAAGTACATTTGAAAGGGCATTTCATAACAAAGGACTACGTGATCTGGGTGTTGATTTAATGTAGGAAAGTGTTGTACCATTCACGCTACTTCAATGGCCTCATGATATTAGAATGATGACTAGGTGAGAAGAATATTGTAGTTTTCTCATATTGAGCCGTGACTCTGGGCCAAGTTGTCAGAGAGGTGAAGGTATTATGTCCTTTTTTGTAATTTTCTACCACCTCTTGGCACAAGATTCCTCAAACTCAGGGTCTTCTGCCCTTCTTTGGCTGATCAGTGAAACAGAACACACCCTGTTAGATGGATACATTGCCTCCATTCCTGCCACCATGGCTGTTCCATTCATGTCCATATTGTGAAAGCACTGGAGAGGACCAAACTGTTTATTAAATGTCTTCAGGGCTTTCTTTAGGGATTATTAAATTTCTTTGGTTTTCCTACCTGCTCTACCTTTTCTTTCCTTGTTAATACCCTGTGCTCTAAAAGTTAGATATCACTTCGTTTCTCAAGTTTTCAGGCACCAGAGTTCGCAACTCTGATTAATTATAGTGTAATACTCCATTGCATTGCTTCATACTAAGGGATCCACTGGTCTTCCATATGATGTATCATTTCCTATGGCCATTTCCTATGGCAGCTCAAGCACAAGCATGGGGACGACATGCACAGTCAGGGCATATTTATGGTGCTGTTGCTGGCAGAATACGGAGTTCTCACACCAGAGGATGGAAGTAAAAGGGATTGCTCTCACCATCATTCCAAATGATTAACCTGAGATGTTTGGGGGTTTTCTTGTTTGTTGGTTTTCTATCCACATAAGTTTAGGCTCTACTTTATTAAAAGTTCTTGTTCTTTGGTCAGCATGGGGCCTGGGGTGAGAAAGGATTCTTTAACCAGAGGATCCAGTAATTGTGAATCATCACCTAGTCATATGATGTGCTTGAAAGCACCAAAGGAAGGAGTTACTGTACTAGCCACTCTAATTGGCCCTGATTATCATGAGGAAACAGTTGTTGTGGAATAATGGAAGCAGATATGCCTAAAACTTGAGGGATTCACTGGGGTGACTTGTTTTGCTTCCATGTTCAGTACTAGCTAGGAATGGGCATTAATAGCAACCATAGCCTAAAAAGAGCTTAATAACCACAGGAGTTCAGGTATTTGAGTGATGTAGGTCTAGGTCTCTACCAGGCCAGCAAAAACACTGGCTTAGGATCCAAGAGTGGTTGAGGAGGGAGATGATGAGTATCAGTTGTGGGCTCGGAAACAATCATTCCTACTACAAACTATCACTGGCTGCTACTTCAGAGAAATAATGAAAAGACAGAATCACTTTAACATAGAGCCTGTGTAAATCAGAATATTAGTGTAGAGTTTAGCCAGGTCATCTGGTTCATCTCCCTCTGGTTTAATCACTTCGGTGGACTCAAGGTGACCTCTAGTTCTTTGCATTGTTACTATCTGCACCTCTTTGTCCCAGGACATTCTCCAAAGCCACATTTTCCCGTGCACATGGTAGTTCCAAACTGTTAAGAAATTAACTCCCTTAGAGCCCCACACTCTAGCAAGGACTTCTGTCAATCAATGACAAAACAAAAGTTCATAGATGAATACTCCAGTTCCCTCACTCAGAACTGCCAACTGTCCCCCTAGTAATACTACTTGCAAAAATCATCTCACATCTATTCCTCCAGAATCTTTGACTCTCTGGTTTTAATTGTTTCAGTAAGTCTCTGATGCCTTTACTTTGGTGATTTTTCTTTCTAAGTTTAAAAATTTTCTAGGTTTTTGGCACAAGCTACTCTATCCTAATTAGCAGTGGAAACCTTCCATGAGCCACTTCTGAATTTCAAGCATAATTCCTGGCTATTTCTTTAAAGCATGTTAGCAATAGCATTTACTGAGCAATCACTATTTAACATGCTGTATAATGGTCAGTATACATGCATTACTTCTAATTATCCCATCTGTAGACATTACCCCTATTTTACGTATAAGAAAAGGGGATACAGAAAGGCTAAATAACTTTCTGAAGATCACACATTTAATTAAGATGTGATATTCTTGAATTTGATGTGGTCTGGTTCCAAGCTTTTACTGCCTTACCAGTGGTCAAGTTTTCTATGTACAGCAAAATCAATGATTAACTGTACAAAGTGCATATGCCCAGGCCTAACTCAGATATTATGATTATTTTTTTTTCTGTAGAGGGCCCCATACTCAATATATTGGCAAGCAGTACAGATAATCTGATATATACATACATATATTCCAAGAACCATATCTGAGAAACACTATATCAGATTGCCTACCCATTTTGCACTTTATATAAATATACAAATTTTAACAAGATTGTAATTTTCCTGAATTCAGAGGTCAAATATTATACTGTGGATATGATTCTCATAGGATATAACATGGTAAATAGGAGGGTTTCAATAAATATTTTATGACTAAGAGAAAATATTTTACAGGAGGGACTATGGGCATGATTTGATATTATTATGGTCTAACAAGAACAAAAAAAATTCTCATCTTCAAAGTACAAGAATCACAAGACATCTGTGCCTACCACAGATGAGAATACAGTTTAAAGGGAGATTACCATTGTAGTTACCCTACTATATATATGGGGCTATATAATTTATTATTTGAAAAATTATTCTGAAAAATATCATTTTGAGATGTGGCCAATTTCAAGTCAGATCAGTATCAAGCATACTATTCACGTTTTTAAAACAACTGAATTTATGAAAAAGGACTCTCAGAGAAAAATTGAGCTCCAATACTTAACATTTTCAGTCACTTTTGCAAAAATAGACTAAACCTTAAGGAATATTCTAAGGTTTTAGATATTAGTAAGAATCATTTTAATTCAGCCTGCATTTATTTAGCATAAATTTTTCATTTATTTTATCATAAATATACTTGATGGACAAATCATTCTTTCTAATTTGTGCACCTTGACTCCAGTTAAGTACAGAAGATCTTTGCAGCAGATGCTTCTATAAGCCACGTGTACTTGGGAGTATAATGGCAGCCCATCTGACATAAAGATACTTTGGTGTTTTCATTTCTGTGACAAAAAAAACTTTGGCTTCAACTCATTTGGTATAATAAGCACTTGGGGTGGAATTTTGCACTAAGACATGGCAAGAAAGCTCACCTTTCTATCAAAATATAACTTATGCGGGGAGGAGTCAAGATGGCGGAGAAGTAGCAGGCTGAGACTACTTCAGGTAGCAGGAGATCAGCTAGAAAGCTTATCTAAAGATTGCAAACACCTACAGATCCAACGGGAGATCGAAGAGAAGAAGAGCAACTCTAGAAACAGAAAATCAGCCACTTTCTGAAAGGTAGGACTGGTGGAGAAGTGAATCCAAAGCGACTGGAAGATAGACCGCAGGGGGAGGGGCCGGCTCCCGGCAAGCGGCGGAGCAGTGGAGCACAAATTCAGGACTTTTAAAAGTCAGTTCCGCTGAGGGACATCGCTCCAGAGGCTTAACCGGGGTGAAGCCCACGCGGGGTCAGCATGGCCTCATGTCCCGCAGGGTCACAGAAGGATCGGGGGCGTCTGAGTGTCGCAGAGCTTACAGGTAGTAGAACGGGGAAACCGGCTACGGAGACAGAGCTGAGGAGTAAGCTCTAAGCTCCGGGTTACCTTGAACCGGTCGCAGGCTCAGTCAGCTCGGAGCGCGGCCGGAGGCCAGGGTGACGGGAGTAATTGGGCGCTGTTCTCTGAAGGCACACTGAGGAGTGGGACCCCGGGCTCTCAGCTCCTCAGGGCCGGAGACACGGAGGCCACCATCTTCATTCCCACCCTCCGGAACTCTACAGAAAGCGCTCAGGGAACAAAAGCTCCCGAAAGCAAACCCGAGTGGATTACTCAGACCGCCCCGGGGAAGGGCGGTACAACTCCGCCTAGGGCAAAGACACTTGAGAATCACTACAACAGGCCCCTCCCCCAGAAGATCAACAAGAAACCCAGCCAGGACCAAGTTCACCTACCAAGGACTGCAGTTTCAATACCAAGGAGAGCAGCGGAATTCCAGAGGAGGAGAAAGCAAAGCACGGAACTCAAGGCTTTCTCCCCATGATTCTTTAGCCTTGCAGTTAATTTAATTTTTAATTTTTTTTCTTTTTCAACTTTTTTTTCTTCTTCTGCTAAATTTTTTTTTAACTTTTACCCTTTTCTTTTTTTAACGTTTTTTAACTAGTTTATCTAATATATATATATATTTTTTTCCTTTTTCTATTTTTTCTTTATTGGTTTTCTTTTTTAAGTTGTTTCTTTTTTCTTTTCTTTTCTTTTTTTTTCTTTCTGAACCTCTTTTTATC
>NW_019154100.1:5729349-5754769 GCF_002288905.1 Enhydra lutris kenyoni | reverse complement strand
ATGGTGAGTGCTGTGAAGTGTGTAAACCTGGTGATTCACAGACCTGTACCCCTGGGGATAAAAATATATTATATGTTTATAAAAAATAAAATTTAATAAAAAAAAATATAACTTATGCTGACAAAAATGATAATTCAGAAAAATCCTAGAAATAAGAATCATAGTTTAACTATACACAGGTACTTTCTACTAACTGAAGTATCAACAGGAGAGAAATAAATACAAATTTTGAGCCAGACTCATACTTTTGGCATGGAAAATTACATGATGTTCCAAGTATGCTAATGGAATGTGATATACAAATGAATGTCATCCTTCATAAGTGTAACAGCAGAAGAAAAAGGTTGAAAGCCAGTATTCTATTGACCTTCAGTTTTAGGTGAGAAAACAAAACTCATTTAATAGAAGACTTTTTAAAAAGTAAGAAGCATCAAAAGAGAAAGCAAAAAAAATTTTTTTTTAAATGTCATGTAAGTATTCATCTGAAAATTCCCCCAGTAAAAGAGTAAACCCTACTCTGAATGGTAAAGTAATAAAAATTTACCCGTGTGGAACTTAAAATAGAGAATGACTGAGTGAAGTGACAAAAGTTTTGAAATATTAAGATGGAGTCCACTTCTGGGCAGGACAGATTAGGTTACAGCTGCCCAAAGTCCTCCTGCACTAGATAAAGTGAGATAAATTTAAAATGTCATGTTTACATAGACATTGGAGAACTGCAGAAGTAGTAAGAATTGAAGAAAATAAAATGCATTTGAAGAGAAGAACACTTTTTTCAAGGGGGCTGAAAAGGCAAAGATCAGCTGGAGAGTTGTGAAAAGTGTAGAGAACATAGTTAACACTTACAATGAAATTCTTAGAAAATTAGGGTTAGGAAGGAACTTCCTCAGTCTGAAAAAAGAGCATCTGCAAAAGAACATCCAGCAAACATCACTGTGACTGGTGACAACTTTCCCCTGAGACAGGAACACAAAGATGTTCTCTGACACCACTTCTATTCAAAATTAGACAAGAAGTTCTAACCAGTGCTGTAAGACATTCAGATTGCAAGAGAAGAAGTAAATTACCACTCTTTCCAGAGGACATGAATGTGTGTATAGAGAATCCAAAGGCATCTATAATTATTAGAAATAATAAGTGAACATAGCAAGTCTAATATAGTAAACACTAGTAAAACAAGTTATTTTGAAAATCACCTTTATAGTTTTAAAACAAAAACATCAAACACCTACTAATAAATCCAATGGGGAAAAAATACTAACAGTCATATTGAAAAGTACAAAACTTCTTAAAGAGGGCTTTAATTGGGGGGATACATGTCAAGTCTCCTTAAATTAGTTTATAGATACAATGTGATCCCAATCAAAATTCCAGCTGATCTATTTTTTAAAGATAACAGCCAATTCTAAAATTTATATGGGAGTTCAAAGACCAAGAATATCTGAGGCAAACTTACAGAAAAGCAGGAAAAGCAGATGAGAACTATTATAATGCTCCAATATTTAAAATGGTATTGAACCGGTGCATAGATAAATGAAAGTACCAGTATGGAGAAGGATTCACAATTCTCTAATACATGGTAAAGTTGACCTGTCAGTACAATGGAAAGAAAACAGTCTTTTAAAAAATGATGCTAAATCAACTGGATAACTATTTTTAAAAATAACCCATTCTTTATATTATACCCAAAATTAACAACATGGATTATAGACATAAATGTGAAAAGTGAAACTATAATACTTTTAAAAGAAGACCTATGAATAAATGTTTATAATCTTGGAATAGTCCAAGATTTCCTCAATATGAAAAACACTAACCATAAAGAGAAAATATGGCAAATTGCACTACACTGAAATTAAAAACTGCTCTTCATCCAAAGATACCATTAAAAGAGTGTAATGGCAGGCCATATGTTGGAGAAGAGTTTTGAAGTCTTATATTAGAAAAATGATTTGGGTCCAAAATATATAAAAAAAACTCTTAGAAGACAATTTTAAAAGGCAGGCAAACCAGTAAAAAAATTGGGACAAAAAATGAAATACGTACATCACAAAAAAATATGCAAAAGGCTAGAGTACACATGACAAGGCACTCAACGTCATTAATTATCAAGGAAGAGCAACGTAAAACCACAATTTTACATTTATACACTTTTACCAAAATAGTTATCCTGAAGATGACAGACAGTATCAAGTGTTGGCAAACATGAGGAGCAACTGAAACACTCATTTCTGCTTATGGTGGTGAAATTGATAAAAACTGCTTTGGAAATCAGGTTGGTAGTGTCTACTCTAGCTGTATTTACGTAAAACTGGGGACCCAGCAAATTCACAACAGAAACGAGTATAGATGTAAACCAAAGGATATGTATTATAATTTTTATCACATTATTTTAAAAAGCAGCTTAAAAATTGGAAAGAATGTAATGCCCCTTAACTATAAGATTAATAAAATGATGTATTTGTCCAATGGAATATTAAGCAATGTAGATAAAAAAGCTATTGCTACAAATAGCAGCATGGATGAAACTCACAAACAAAATGCTGAATGAAAAAAGCCAGAAGTAAGATTACTTAACATATAATTCCACTCATAAGTTTCAAAAACAGTAAGATATAATCTAAGTGTTAGAAATCAGGATAAAGGTTATCTATCATAGAGATTGGTAATGGCTCAAATGAATTTCTGGGATATGGGTAATGTTCTATTTTCTTGATATGGATATTAATTACATGTATCTATTCACCTGATGAGAACTCATAGAGCTATATATACATTTATTATTATTTGTACACTTTTCTTATAAATTGTACCTTTCAATAAAAGTTTGCAAAGTACATGCTTCATGAAGAAAACAAATATTTTGAGTGTATAAGTCAGAAAATTAGGTAATATTAAGTCATTGCAAATGCAGAACATATGGCAAGGCATATTTCATAAAAATGTAATCATATGAGTATCACTGGGAAATCAATGTCACTTCAAAATAGTAACAGTGAATTTCCTAAATGAAGTTACTGAAATTAAAGTATCATATTAATTTAAACTTTTTAAAAATCTTTATTATGTAAGAACAGGAAAGAGATATTAGTGTTTGATTTGGAAAATTTCTTGACTACCACAGAATATTGCCTAAATTTGATGCAAAATGTGAAACTATTCTTTTTGCTGATACTCTATGGACATATTCTGTACAATACTTCAAAATGTCTCTCAAATGCAATGTTATTGCAAAGAATGGGCTTGAAGGTTTTAGTTTATTCGTCAGCTAATTCTTTTTTTTTTTAAGATTTTATTTATTTGAGAGAGAGAGAGAGCACAAGTAAGGGAAGCCACAGAGGGAGGAGGAGAAGCAGACTCCCTACTGTGCAGACGCAGGCCGAGGACCCTGGGAACATGACCTGAGCCAAGGCAGACACGCTTAACCAACTGAGCCACCCAGGCGCCCCTTATCATCTAATTTTGAAATGGCACCAGATATGTGAGACCAGCTTTCATTTGTTTTCTTAAGAATAACATAAAATTAATAAGTAGCTTATAAATTCACCCTCTAAAATCACTGTGAAATGGAACACTGTGTGTAACATACACCAAATAATCTGTGATAGAGAATGGAAAATGTTCTAATGAAAAGTTTAGAATGGTATATCCTTCCAAGAGTAAAATGAACTATTACACTATTATGAGTAATATACTCCTAAAAAGTTCTAATTTATAAATAAGATAAAATAAAATGTAAGGGTTTCTTTTGATTATGTAAATATGAAGGCATATTTCAACAAATGAATCATGCAATTATTAAATTATATAATTATAGGTTAATTTAAAAATAAAGTTACAAGGAGGGACACCCTGGTGGCTCAGTTGTTAAGCATCTGCCTTAGGCTCAGGTTATGACCCCAGAGTCCTAGGATCAAGCAGGGCACCACTGCTCCTTGCTCAGTGGGGAGCCTACTTCCTCTGCCTATGCTCCCCCTGCTTGTGCTCCCTCTCTGTCTGACAAATAAGTAAATAAATAAAATCTTTTTAAAAAATAAAGTTATAAGGATCAATTCTACAGGTTTTACAGTTAAAGAAGGAACTTTAAAACAAAAAATCCTGCTACGATTGGGCCATACATGAATTCTGGAAAGAATCCCCAATATTTTTGTTTTGTCATGTTTCTCCTTTGGAGTGCTTTTCATTTTGAAATAATACACTTCGTAGTTAAGAGCTTCCAAGAGATGTAAAACTGACCTAAGTTTAGACTCCGTTTCCTTTCTTAGATGTTGTTTGATCTTTCGTAAATTACTTAGCCTAGCAGATCCTCAACCTTCTCATCCGTAAACAGATACAAAATATGTTAAGCTTACATTTATACACTTACACTTACATATATTACATATTACAGCTTACACTTATATGCACAGGACCTGGCAATTAATTGCATATCAGATTGTTTTACTTTCATTCTAAGAAATATTAAATATGACCTGATTTCACCTAGTTTAGTTCTCCAGAAATATACAGATTTATTCTTTAAAATTATGGGCCTAAATCCCTTTTCTTGTTTTGCTCAGCAGAGCTAAGAGGTTGATACTCTAAAAACAAGAAAACAAACCAAAATAAAGTTTGCTCAAAACTTGGCAGAACCAAGAAGGAAATACAACTATATGCATAAAGCATCTTATCTAAAGATTGGTCTTTTGGTTTTCTGAATTTCAATAAAAGTAGGAAGATATTTTTTAAAAGCCCATACTCCCCATTTTCCCATCCCCCAGGTGGGCTTTCAGTGTGATCCTATCTCCCCACTGTTCAGAGAGTTTGCAGTAAACCCAAGGAATCTGCATTAAAAAGCTTTTCAAATGGTCCAGATTTGTAGCCAGGCTTGGGAATCACTGAATAAAATCAATGAGCCTAAATTGCTATGAAATGATCCATGGTGACTTACCGAAATAGATCTTCCCTTCCCATTTCTCTCCCTACACACAAGCAGATCCTAGGAAGAAATCTTGTTTTGCATTTCAAGATCAAAATAATGACTTCACTTTAACCTTTTTACAATAATATTTTCCCAAAGAACAAGTCCACTACGTGAGGAAGAGCAGTGTTTTTATCCAATACATACCCACCACTTCCTTCATCCACCATATGCTACTTCTCATATCTATTTCATTCAACAAGAACTTCTTGGTGCAGTGACATTATCTGCAAATAGCTGTATTTCAAAAATTCACTTACAATACATATCTAAGAGAATTCCTCTGAAGTCATTTGGTATGGTAACTGAATTTCAGAAATCAAATATAGCCGTACTATACTAACTATAGAAGAAGGTAGCAAATTTGTTCAACTATAATTTATTTTATTTTTTTTTTAAAGAATAAGGGGTAATTACTGTGGTTAGCCTTTGAACTTACTGTTTAACTTCAAAATCCTCTTACTCTAATATTTAAGTTTTACAAATAAAAAGAAGAAAAATGTTACCTAGGCCAACTTTCAAATTCCTTACACCCAATACTTGCTCATTAGATTATTAACCAAATTTCCTAAAAATATTTCTCATATTATTTTTAAGTTGTTAAGACAATTTAAAATAGTGCATTATAACACAATGACTAAGTGCTGGACTTTGGAATCAAAATGCCTGAGTTTGACTACCAAATATCATTTGCTCACATTCTCTGAACTTGGCAAATTTACTTAATCTTTCTTTTTCAGCCCAGAATCTTTAGAGGGGAAAAAAAAAAAAAAGTCAAAATGCATCAGAGTTGGTCACACGCAGATTGATAGATTGATTTTCTAGGATACCCTCAGAAAAGTCATAGCTTATACTAATAATCTCTATATACAATCTATCCACAGAAGAAAGGGAGAGATCTTATCTTGACACTTCTATTTGACATTGGTCAAGGTTTATCTTCATGGAGTGTTGCATACGTGGGGGACTTAGCAGTTTCCAAGGCATTTTATGCCTCAGAAGCAAAAGGGAAGACTCAGGACAGGGTGCATAAAAAAAAAAAAAAAAAATTCTGAGTACTAAGCAAGGCACTATCATGTCACATCCATAAGCTATAGAATGGATGTGAAACAGACACTCTAGTCAACTCTTGGCCTGTCGTGGTAGCAGTGACAGCAAGTAGCAACAGCTATGTGTCAGTTAGCTATTGTCATAACAGTGCCACCAAACAAATCACCCCAAATCTAACAGCATATAATAATAAGCTATACAGCTTATACAGGCTGGGCTCAGCTGGGAAGCTTTGTTTGAGGATGCCAATCAGCTGGACTTGGCTCAAGGCTACAGAGTCATGAACTGGTCCCACACTGAAGTATAAAAGCTATCTAGCACATGTACTCGTGGGAGATCCCCAGAACACAAAAGTACAAGACTTAACTCTGTAAACAACTCATGACCCTACTCACTTCACATCTGCTAACATCCCACTGGTCAAATCTAATCATATGTCTAAAACCAAATTGAGATAATGAGAAAGTATGTGCCACCTATCATGAAGTCATGAGCAAAGGTGTGGAAGAAGCATCCTTTTACAGCTGAATGATGAATTAGGATCAATAATATAATCTACTACAAAGAGACCAGTCTTCGTGACTGTAGGAATAGTGCAAGCTCTTCATAGGGCTACTCTGATCAAGGCAAATGTTCAGATTTTAGTGACATACAAAATGAATCCAGGACTCTGGATAATCCTCAATTTCTTCATCCGTAAAACAGAGAGAATAGTAAACTTTAACTCATAGAGTGTATATTTTGTATTTTAAATGAAATAAGTTGCATAAAACAACTCTTAGCACAATGCATGGCATAGTGTTCAAGAAATGCTAGTCAGGGGGCGCCTGGGTGGCTCAGTGGGTTAAGGCCTCTGCCTTCAGCTCGGGTCATGATCTCAGGGTCCTGGGATCGAGCCCCGCATCGGGCTCTCTGCTCAGCGGGAAGCCTGCTTCCTCCTCTCTCTGCCTGCCTCTCTGCCTACTTGTGATTTCTCTCTGTCAAATAAATAAAATCTTAAAAAAAAAAAAAAAAGAAAGAAATGCTAGTCAATGCAAACCTATCAAACAAAAGAGCCATTTAGCTACATTTTAGATATGCCAGATCCATGAGTAAATTAAAAAAACAAACAAACAAACAAAAAACAACCTACAGGAATTTAGCTTATTTTGACTTATTGTAAGAAAATAAGCAATAATTTTGTTCTTAATCACTTTGGGTTAATTTAATAGCATGATCTTTGTAAATGTGAGGTATATTGTTTGATGATTATTGAAGAATGAAATGAGAAAAGAGAGGGAATCCATCAGCTATTCCTTGTCTCATTTAGGAGGTTGTTCTGCATTTCGGTTTGATTGAAATAATTTCAGTGGTAAAGCAAACCTACATGTGGTACAAGCATATGGTCTTTCCATTTGTGGAAAAAAAGGAATTAAAATTGCTCAAGGAACTCTCCATGGTATCAGAAAGTTGTAATTTCAAATTCAGCAGTAATTAAAGAAAACAAACAAGTAAAAATGCCACATGGTAAAGTCAGTGCGGCTGATTATAAAGGAAGTCACAGGAATTTGTTTTTTATGGTAAATTTCACAATAACTATAAAATTCTTAATGTAATAGATGGGATGGAATCCAGAGAAGTAGAAATCTGTAGGTAAAAATTCTCCCAGTGATCATACTAGTCATTATTGTTGAATATTTATAGAATCGGAATTAATAATATTCATCTAAATAGACATGTGTATTTATATATAAAAAAGACTTTCTAGCACAGTTGTCTGATGTTCAATTTATTTCTCTATTTTATTTTCTAATTCTTCACTCTTTGAATGATTGAATACACAGTATTAATTAGAAAGTATTCCTTGTATACCCCTAACTATGCCTATCCAAAGTTTTAATGGTCTGTTGTTAACACTCTATTTCTATAGAAATACATCTAAATATCAAGTGATGGGAATATATTAATAAATTATGTTTATGTTTTGTTATCTACTACACACCAGTCATTTCAAAAGAGAGAGATCAAAAACAATCTACACATACACGTTTGGGAATTTTTCTTTCGGTAATTTTACTTCCTTGAAATGATTAGAATATAACCTTAAAAATCTAAAATAGTATAAATATACCTCTTTCTACATAACGGTAACTACAAGAAACAGGAAAAGAAGTTGATGGAAAGTTCTTTTGAGACTAAACACAAGCATTTTTTAGTTTGGTCTATTTAAAGAGCATTTTCTTACAGAGACCTAGGAGAGATTTATAATCATAGTTTGTATTTTTTTGTCATGTGACCTTGGGCAAGCCTTGATTTCCGCATACACACCACCTGAGACTAGGAGTAATATTTGTATTACAGATTTGCTTCTTACAGAATTTCAAAGGGATCAAATGATAGGAATGGCCAACAATCCCCACACCTACCTATGAAAGATTACTCCAAACTTTGCTATGAAGGAGAGGAGAAGGCAAGGGAGTGAAAGTTCAGAGACAAAGACCTTTTGTTCTTCTTCTTCTCCCACCCTTATTGGTCCTTCGGGATAATCATAAGTCTTTATCACTGTTTCTCAAGCATGTGATGGTCTTACCAGAAGTAGGAGGATTTGCTTAAAGGAAAGGACATGCTAATCTATGTGCTCTGTATCTGCTAAACATAGCCTAGGGGACAATGCATACATCTCTTAGCACACAGGGCAGGCTGTTTTGAGCTGAGAAAGCATCTGGGAAGGCAACTCCCTGGGGCATTGCTAGGCAGTGTGGTCAGGCAAGCATTCCTAAGGCCTAAGCCCTTTGAAACTTCCATGCCCACAGCAGCCCTTGAGTTACATTTTAGCGAGCCAGGTATTATGGATGAGTTCATGCTCTACATTAACCCCAACAATCAAAAATTTTGAGAATCCCCAGGGAGGGGGGGAGGTAGAGCCGGGTGCTGGGTGGGTCAGTCAGTTAAGGGTCTGCCTCTGGCTCAGGTCACGATCCCAGGATCCCAGGATCGAGTCCCACATCAGGCTCCCTGCTCATGGGGAGTCTGTTTCTCCCTCTCCACCTGCTGCTACCCCTGCTGCTCCCCCTGCTTCGTGCTCTCTCTCTCTGACAAATAAATAAGCAAATCTTAAAACAAAAACCAAAACAAAAAAAACTACACTGGAATTAACATTAAAAAATTTTTTTTGGAGAATCCTGTGAAACTTTCAGAGTTTGACTTAGTCGGCCTGGAAGTATGAATGTCTGCACATAACAGGGAGTTACCAGGTTTAGAGAAGGAGGCAGCTGCAGCTTTCTGAGGATAGAGAACTCAGGGGAGCTATGGGCTTTACCCTGCTGGGCTAGGGGACCCTATTAAACCCACAAAGCCACCAGTATCAACACACTGGGGAGACTCACTTTTCAATAAAACCCGGCTCTGTAATTCCTCCAGTGAGCCTCACATCTTCAGGATATTTTTTGAAGACTTCTAGTTACTTTCTAGAAAAATGTGGTCCTTTTAGAGATAGATTAGATTTGGGGGAAAGAGGTTACGATTTCTGGTTTTACTGTTTTTACTTTTCCCTTAATGAGCAATATTGTAGTTTTATTCATTGTCCATTTTCCACCAAATTTTCCTGAATTGCCATTGTATATTAGATATTTTGATCTCTCTTTCTAATACAAATGACTAGTAGAGTCCTGATTTCATAATGTGAGGGGTATGTAGCCTTGTGTTATTCTTAGTTATTGGGTCTTCCTTGGACAAAAAATGTGATTTAAACTAATTGTTTGTAGCATCACTCTTCTTTTGCTTTTGCCCCTTCGAAATTTTATTAATGGAAGAATTTCTCATTAATCACTATGTCTCAAGGAGCAGGTGTGTCACCTTCTCCTAAGTCATTTGGCATTTAAAGCCTTAACTTCATAGAAATAAAGCTATTAAAGCAAAGTTTGTCCAAGTTTGTGAGCATTTTGTTTGGAGCAGGAATTTTATTTTTTTTCTTCTTTTTTTAAATTGAAGTATAATTGATACACAATGCTACATTAGTTTCAGGTGTACGATATAGCAATCTGACAAGTATACATTATGCTATGCTCACCACAAGTGTGGCTACTATAACTACAGTCCCTACGCTGTATCTTTCATCCCCATGATTTATTCATCCCATAACCAGAAATTTCTTTAAGTGTAACTAAAATTATACCATGTAGACAACTTCACACTTTGCCTGCTTTACATTGTTATTGTATATAAACATCTTTTCTTCAAAACTAAACTTCCTCAGCTCAGAGGGTATTTGAAGATACTCTTTGGAGCCCTTAACAGAGCGTAGAACTGAGATTACCCTCACATATTTATAAAATTAGATTCAAAATATTGTAATATAATAGTATTTCAAATTATTATCCATACGATTGAATAAATACAAGTTCAAATCCAGATCTCATTCTCTGCTATACAGTGGATACCAGGAAACTCTAATCATATCCCTTTTTGTTAATGTCATTTGAAATTTCTAGGCATGTTTCCAGTTCTGAGATAAATCATTAAGAACTACTGTCAAAAGCACATTGTAAATCATCTATCTAAATTTGTAATTTGGTATCCTATGCTAAATAAGATATTGTGATAAACCTTTTCATATGCATCATGCCACTGAACTATTCTCTTTTTTTCTGATGGGAAGATATTGCCTACCACTGGAAGGATAAAGCAAAGGTCTACAATTTGTCATATTTTGCAAAATAATACATATGAAGAATACACAATGAGAAAATTTCCCTTGAAGTCTGATAATTGTTTCTAAGGTAATCAGCTATCTTTAAATTGCAAAGACAGAAATCCAACTCAGATTAATTCAAATAATGGAAGTGATTGGGTGATGTAAGTAGAAAGTTTAAGGTTACTTTAGACATGGTTGTAACCATGTAATCTTTCACGTAGATCTCTGGCTGTAACCAGAGATCTACGTGAAAGATTCTGTCCCTTTCATCTCTATACTCTGCTTTCTATGTGGTTAGCTTCCATCTCAGGCAAAAGTGATCACAGGAATCCCCAGGCTTACAACCTGTGATCCAATAGAAAAGAGGCAATTGTGTCTGCACCAAAATCCCTATCAATTCATAAGAAGAACACTGATGGGGACTTGCTGGAGCAACATATTCACTTTTATCATTAATGAGTTGGGGCTATATGACTAACTGCCCCAAGAGAATAACAATTTGCAGAGGAGAAGCACTTCCCAAAAGAAAAGTGTTTTACACAGCCAAGCAGAAATAGAAGTCCACTGAATCACTGGAATTTTTAGGTTGAGATTTATGTGTACTTATAATCAATAATTTAGGTTAATTGTAAGTATTATGTATATGAAAAGAAAACAGCCCACATGCTAAAAGTTTCCTCAATACATCATCAACTTCCAAGTCATAAAACATCATTATAGAGAAAGCAGTATTATAACAGAATATAAATTAGATATTCTTGAACTTCTGCCTGGCAAACTGTTCCATGTTAAAATCTGTATATGCTATTTAACTTGTATCTAGAATACACTGAGTTTATTAGTTTTGATAATGGCTTTATAATTTACTCTATTTCAGGATGAGTTCAAAGTATGATAGAGTATTTAAAATACGACAACATCTCCATTCTCTAAGTCAGGTCTAGGTAAACATTTTCTTTCTTCCTTTTTTTTAATATTTTAAATTAACATTATAATGTATTGTTTATTTCAGGGGTACAGGTCCTCAACACTCAGGATACAACACTCAGTGCTCACCACAAAAAATACCCTCCTCAATGTCCATATGTCTGTCCATCACCTAGTTACCCCATCCCAGCACCCCTACCCCTCTAATAACCCTCAATTTGTTTCCTAAGAATAACTGTCTCCTATGGATTGTCTCCCTCTCTGGTTTCATCTTGTTTCATTTTCTCCTCTTTTCCCCTATTATCCTCCACCTTATTTCTTAAATTCCGCATATCAGTGAGATCATATGATAATTGTCTTTCTCTGACTTATTTCGCTTAGCATAATACCCTCTAGTTCCATCCAAGTTGTTGCAAATGGCACGATTTCCCTTTTTTGATGGCTGCATAATATTCATATATATATACATATATATATATATATATATATACATATACACACACACACAGATCTCTCTCTGTATATATATCTATATATAGATATATATACATATATACACATATATATATCTTCTTCTTTATCTATTCATCTGTTGATAGACATATGCACTCTTTCTATAGCTTGGCTATTGTGGACATTGGAACTATAAATATTGGGATGCAGATGCCCCTACGGATCACTACATTTGTATCTTTGGGGTAAATACCCAGTAGTGCAATTGCTAGGTTGTAGGGTAGCTCTATTTTCAACTTTTTGAGAAACCTCCATACTGTTTTCCAGAGTAGCTGCACCAGACTGCATTCCCATCAATGTAGGAGAGTTCTCCTTTCTCCACATCCTTGCCATCATATGTCAGTTAATGACTTGTTAATTTTAGCCATTCTGACTGGTGTGAGGTGGTATCTCATTGAGGTTTTGATTTATATTTCCCTGATGCTGAGGGATGTGGAGCACTTTTTCATGTGTCTGTTGATAATTTGGATGTCTTCTTTGCAGAAATGTCTGTTCATGTCTTCTGCCCACTTGTTGATTGAACTATTTGTTCTCTGGGTGTTGAATTTGATAAGCTGTTTATAGATTTTGGATACTAGCTCTTTATCTGTTATGTCATTTGTAAATATCTTCTCCCATTCTGTTGGCTGACCTTTGCTTTTGTTCACTGTTTCCTTTGCTCTGCAAAAGCTTTTTATGTTGATGAAGTCCCAATAGTTCATTTTTGCCCTTGCTTCCCTTGCCTTTGGCAATATTTCTAGGAAGAAGTTGCTGCGGCTGAGGTCGAAGAGGTTGCTGCCTGTTCTCCTTAAGGATTTTGATGGATTCTTGTCTCACATGTAATTCTTTCATCCATTTTGAGCCTATTTTTGTGTGTGGTGAAAGAAAATGGTCCAGTTTCATTCTTCTCCATGTAGCTGTCCAATTTTCCCAACATTGGTTGAAGAGACTGTCTTTTTTCCATTGGACTTTCTTTCCTGCTTTGTCAAAGATTAGTTGACCATAGAGTTAAGGGTCCATTTCTATGCTCTCTGTTCAGTTCCATTGATCTATATGTCTGTTTTTGTGCCAGTACCACATGGTCTTGATGATTATAGCTTTGTAAGAGAGCTTGAATTCTGGCATTGTGATGCTACCAGCTTTGCTTCTCTTTTTCAACATTCCTTTGGCTATTTGGGATCTTTTCTGGTTCCATACAAATTTTAGTATTATTTGTTCCAGCTCTGTGAAAAAAGTTGGTATTTCGATAGGGATTTCATTGAATGTATAGATTGCTCTAGGTAGCACAGACATTTTCACAATATTTGTTCTTCTAATCCATGAGGATGGAGCATTTTTAATTCCTCAATTTGTTTCATGAGTGTTCTACAGTTTTCTGAGTACAAATCCTTGGCCTCCTTGGTTAGATTTATTCCTAGGTATCTTATGGTTTTGGTGCAATTGTAAATGAGATCAACTCCTTAATTTCTCTTTCTTCTTATTGTTGGTGTATAGAAATGCAACTGATTTCTGTGCATTGATTTTATATCCTGACATTTCACTGAATTCCTCCATGACTTCGAGTTTTCCACATGAAGTGTCATGTCATCTGCAAAGAGTGAGAGTCTGACTACTTCTTTGCCAATTCGGATTTGCCAATTCTTTTTGTTGTCTGATCGCTGACACTAGGAATTGTAGTACTATGTTGAAGAGCAGTGGTTATAGTGGACATGCCTGCCGTGTTCCTGACCTTAGGGGAAAAGTTCTCAGTTTTTCCCCATTGAGAATGATATTCACTGTGGCCTTTTCACAGATGGCTTTTATGATATTGAGGTATGTTCTATCCCCACACTGTGAAGAGGTTTAATCAAGAAAGGATGCTGTATTTTGTCAAATGCTTTTTCTGCATCTATTGAGAGGATCCTATGGTTCTTGTCCTTTCTTTTATTAATTTAGTGTATCATATTGATTAATTTGTGGATGTTGAATCAACCTTGCAGCCAAGGAATAAATCCCACTTGGTCGTGGTGAATAATCCTCTTAACGTACTGTTGGATCCTATTGGCTAGTATCTTGGTGAGAATTTTTGCATCTATGCTCATCAGGGATATTGGTCTGTAATTTTCCTCTTTGGTGGGATCTTTGTCTGGTTTGGGGATCAAAGTAATGCTGGACTCATAAAATGAGTTTGGAAGTTTTCCTTCCATTTCTATTTTTTGGAACAGCTTGAGAATAATTGTGTTCATTTGTCTTTAAATGTTTGATAGAATTCCCCTGGGAAGCCATCTGGCCTTGGGCTCTTGTTTGTTGGAAGATTTTTGATGACTGCTTC
Source organism: Enhydra lutris kenyoni (assembly GCF_002288905.1). Lineage (NCBI taxonomy): Eukaryota > Metazoa > Chordata > Mammalia > Carnivora > Mustelidae > Enhydra > Enhydra lutris. The sequence goes on along the minus strand of NW_019154100.1, from coordinate 5,740,357 downwards.
AATTTTGTTCCTGGTTATGAGTTTGTTCAGGTTTTCTATTTCTTCCTGGTTCAGTTTTGGTAATTTTTATATCTCTAGGAATGCATCTGTTTCTTCCAGATTGTCTAATTTGCTGGCATATAGTTGCTCATAATATATTCTTATAATTATTTGTGTATCTTTGGTGTTGGTTGTGATTTCTTTCCTTCATGATTTTATCTATTTGGGTACTTTCTCTTTTCTTTTTGGAAAGTCTGGCCAGGGGTTTATCAATCTTATTAATTCTTTCAAAGAAACAGCTCCTGTTTTGTTGATCTGTTTTTCTTTTCTTTTGGTTTCTATTTCATTGATTTCTGCTCTAATCTTTGTTATTTCTCTTGTCTTGCTGGGTTTAGGCTTTATTTGCTGTTCTTTCTCTAGCACCTTTAGGTGTAGGGTTAGGTTATGTATTTGAGACCTTTCTTGTCTCTTGAGAAAGGCTTGTATTGCTAAATACTTTCCTCTTGGGACTGCTGTTGCTGCATCCCAAAGATTTTGAACAGTAGTGTTTTCATTTTCATTTGCTTCCATGAATTTTTAAAATTCTTCTTTAATTTCCTGGTTGACCCATTCATTCTTCAATAGGATGCCCTTTAGCCTCAATATATTTGAGTTCTTTCCAACTTTCCTCTTGTGATTTGAGTTCTAGTTTCAAAACACTGTGGTCTGAAAATATGCAGGGAATGATCCCGATCTTTTGGTACTGATTGAGACCTGATTTGTGACACAGGATGTGATCTAGTCTAGATAATGTTCCATGTGCACTTGAGAAGAACGTGTATCCTGTTGTTTTGGGATGGAATGTTCTGAATGTATCTATGAAGTCTATTTGGTCCAGTGCGTTGTTCAAAGCCTTTACTTCATTGTTGATCTTCTGCTTAAATGATCTGTCCATTTCAGTGAGGGGGGTGTTAAAGTTGCCTACTATTGTTGTATTACTGCCAATGTGTTTCTTTGATTTTGTTATTAATTGGCTTAGATAATTGGCTGCTTCCATGTTAGGGGCATAAATATTTACAATTGTTATATCTTCTTGTTGGATAGACCCTTTAGTATGATATAGTGTCCTTCCTTTTATTATAGTCTTTGGCTTAAAATCTAATTTATTTGTTATAAAGATTGCTACCCCAGCATTCTTTTCACGTCCTTTAGCATGGTAAATGGTTTCCACCCCCTCACTTTAAATCTGGAGGTGTCTTTGTGTCTAAAACAAATCTCTTGCAGACAGCATATCAATGGGTCTTGCCCTTTTCACCCAATCTGATACCCTATGTCTTTAGCCCATTTACATTCAGGATAAATATTGAAAGATATGAATATAGTGCCATTGTATTGCCTGTAAGGTGACTATTACTGTATGTTGTCTCCTTTCCTTTCTGGTCTATGTTACTTTCAGGCTCTCTCTTTGCTTAGAGGACCCCTTTCAATATTTCTTGTAGGGCTGGTTTGTTAATCACAAATTGTTTTAGTTTCTGTTTTCCTGGAAGCTTTTTTATGTCTCTTTCTCTTTTGAATTATATCCTAGCTGCATCATGTACTCTTGGATGCAATTTTTCTCATTTAATACCCTGAATATATCATGCCAGTCCTTTCTGGCCTGCCAGATCTCTGTGGGTAGGTCTGCTGTGAATGTCATGTTTCTACTCTTGTAGGTTATAGACCTCTTGTCCCGAGCTGGTTTCAGGATTTTCTCTTTGTCTCTGAGATTTATAAGTTTTACTATTAGATACTGGGGTGATGACCTATTTTTATTGATATTGAGGGTGTTCTCCATGCCTGATCCAGTAATTGTTTTCTGGATGTGGGTGTTCTCCCCTCATGATCCAGTAATTGTTTATCTCTTTTTCTCAGCTTTTTTATTCTTTATCATTTTGTCTTCTATATCACTAATTCTCTCTTCTACTTCATTTATCGTAGCAGTTAGAGCCTCCATTTTTTTATTGCATCTTGTTAATAGCCTTTTTTATTTCAACCTGGTTAAATTTCAGTTTTATTTCTCCAGAAATGGATCCTCTAGTGTCTTCTATGCTTTTTTCAAGTCCAGCTAGTATCTTTATAATTGTTACTCTGAACTCTAGTTCTGACATCTCACTTATGTCTATATTGATCAGGTCCCTTGGATGTACTACTTCCTCTTGTTCTCTTTTTTGAGGTTTTTCTGTCTTGTCATTCTGTCCAGAGAAGAACAGATGGACAAATGAACAAAATACTAAAAGGGCAACAATGACCCCAGAGAAATATACACTAAACAAATCAGAAAAGATCTTGCAGAAAGTGGTCGCTTTTCTATTTGTAGAGTTGTAACTATTCTTATCTTCAATCTCTGGTTGAATTCGCAGGTATTCAGAATGGTGTGATAGCTATCTAGCTGAATTTCTGGTAGCAGACATTATTAAGGTCTCCTACTCATCTGTCATCTTGGACCTCCCACTAGGCAAACATTTTTCTATAAAGAACTAGATACTAAATATTTTAGGTTTGTGAGTCATAAGGATTCTATTGTGACTACCAACCAACTCTACTTTGGCAATACTAAAGAACCCATACATAATTTCTGTATGAATGAGTGTGGCTGTGTTCCAACAAAACTTCACAAAAATGTTGGTGGACTTAATTTGGCCCATGTGTTGTAGTTTGCCAACTCAGTGAACTGACTTATAGAGAGAATCATGACCTGTATTGACAATGTCTTACTCACAAACAATTCTAATTTAAAGTAAGTCAATCTGTTGCTCCTTCATTTCAAATTTCCTATTAGTTGGAGGATTGTCAGAATGAAGTAGAAAAAAGTATATTTTATAATTTATATTCACATAGTACTTTGATGAAAAATTATTCATTGGTTCCTCAGAACATCCCTGTGTGATACTATCATTTTACTATAAGTTCTTCCCCATTCAGCAAGGCATAGATCCTTTTCATTTTAAGGAGTTTACTTATAATCACTCTGGGAACATAAACAAGGAAAAATAAAAATCATAAACATGACCATTTTTTTCTGACCTCTTATACTAATAGGTCCTAAAACATTTGCTTATGCCTATAGGATTCCTGCTAGGTTTTTTTGTTTATTTAAATAGATACAATTACGATGCATAGCTCATTGACAAAGCACATTTAATTCCCCCAGATAGTTATACAATGTACAAATAAATTTATATAACAATATTATAAGTATCCTGCAGAAGAAAAACTATCTAAAACAATTATTTACCTACTTGATACTAAAAATTGATTGATAGGTATGTTTGTGTTCAATATGCAATGTTAAAAGCACAGCATTGTATACAAATTACATTTTCCTCCTTTCTCTCACAAATATCACAATGCAAATAAATAATGAAAAATATGATCAAATACATAACAAATGCAATTAACATTCTGAAAAATAAAATAAGCATACAAGGCAACATTTAATACATGTTTATTCATATCAAAAAAGTTACCTGAGTGAGATTTGGTGGCAAGAGGAAGAAAATGGAAGTCTCTGCTATTTAGATATGGAGGAAGGGAGCAAGGGTGAGATGGTGAAGGAGTGAGTGGAGAGTTAATGCCTGAGATTTATCTATGGGCAAACCCAGCAAATGGGTGGATAGTCTTCTCTTGGCAATCAGAATCTCTAAATATGGGAAGCCGGTAAAACATTGCCCAAAGGCAATGAAGCAATAGGATTAAAAATCAAGTGAAAACTCAAAATAGAAGGTTTGTTTGGACTCCTTATGATTATACAGCTCCTAATAATGAGACTGCATTGTCTAATGTGAAGCTTCTGTTCATGTTGTGACTGTTTTCTTATGCAACAGCAATTATTTTGTATTCATCATCTAAGTTTTCCTTTAAGATGTTGGCATTGAATATTTTTGGCTCTTCTTCTTCCTCTAACCAACAATAAGCATCAAACTGAGCAATATACTTGTTAGCAAGTTTTTGCAAAATGATCCTAAACTGTAATACTCTCATGTCTACCACAAACATCTAGTTTCCTGAGAAAAATGTAAAATTTTGTGTTAATCAATTCTTTCCTAAAAACACTGAAAGTCATCATGACATAGAATATTCAGTGTGTTCCATATTTTGTTCATAGCCTATACCATATATTTTTGAAGCTTGACTGGTGAATTTGATGATCTCTTTTTTATTGTGATAGATCTACCCTCTCAACAAATTTTTTATTTTGCAATAGTGTTATTAACTTATAGGTTGCATGTTGTACAACAGCTCTCCAGAACTTAATTCATCTTGCATAACTGATTTTTTATACCCACTGAATAGCAAACTCTGTTTCCCTCTCCTGCCACCTGACTCCTGCCAACCACCATTCCACTCTTTGCTTCTGAGTTTGGCTATTTCAAATACCCCATATAAGTAGAATCGTGCAGTATTTCTCCTTCTGTGATTTATCTCATATAACATGATGTCAAGTTTCATCCATATTGTCACATATGGCAGGATCTCCTTCCTTTTAAAGGCTGAATAATATTACATTGTATGTATATGCCATGTTTTCTTTATCCATCTCTCCATAAATCGCTTGACATTAAGGTGCTTCCACCTCTTGGCTACTGTGAATAATGTTGCAATGTACCTGAGAGTGCAAATACCTTTTCAAGATCCTGATTTCAATTATCTACATATACACCCAGAAGTGGAATTGCTGATCATATGTTATCTCTGTTTTTATTTTTTTGAGAAATCTCCATACTGTTTTTGTTGTAACTGTATATGTTTTATTTATTTATTTAAATTCAATTAGCCAACATATGTCATTAGTTTCAGATGTAATGTTCAGTAATTCATCAGTTGCATATAACACCCAGTGCTCATTACATTATGTGCCCTCCTTAACGCCCATCACCCAGTTGCCCCATCCCCCCTCAACTCCCCTCCAGCAACCCTCAGTTTGTTTCCCAGAGTTAAGAGTCTCTCATGGCTTGTCTCCCTCTCTGATATCTTCCCAATAAGTTTTCTCTCCCTTCCCCTATGATCCTCTATGTTGTTTCTTATATTCCACACAAGTGAAACCATATGGTAATTGCCTTTCTCCAACTGACTTATTTCACTCAGCATAATACACCCCCATTCCATCCAAGTTGATATAAATGGTATTTATTTTTTCTGATGGTTGAGTAATATTCCATTTTGTGTGTGTGTGTGTGTCTTCTTTTCCATAGTGGCTACACCATTTTACATTCCTATCAATAGTGCATGAGGGTTCCAATTACTCACATCCTTATCAGTGCCTCTTCTCCGATTTTTTTTGTGTGTGTGTGACCATGCTAATGGTGGTGGAGATGATATATTATGGTTTTTGGTTTGCATTTTCCTGATGATTACAATACTGAGCATCTTTTTATATGCTTCCTTGCTATTTTTATGTCTTCTTTGGAGAAGGTTTTATTTATTTTTAAAGCAGGTTTTTGTTTTGTTTTGTTTTGTTTTTGCTATTGAGTTGTATAAGTTCCTTATATATTTTGAATATTAATCCTTTATTAGATGTATGACTTGCAAATATTTTCTCCTTTCCATAGGTTGCCTCTTCACTCTGTTCTTGTTTCCTTTACTGTGCAGAAGTTTTTCAGTTTAAGGTAGTCCCACTTATTTATTTGTGCTTTTGGTGTCATATCCAAGAAACCACTGCCAAGATCAATGCTGTGAAACTTTCCCCCTATGTCTCCTCCTATGTTTTAGGAGTTTTATAGTTTCAGGCCTTACATTTAAGCCTTTAATCCATTTTGAGTAGATTTTTGTGTATGGTGTAATATAAGGGTCTAATTAATTCTTTTGCAAATCAATATTCCAGTTTCCCTATTACCATTTGTTGAAGAGATTGTCTTTTCTCTATTGTGTTTCATTGCATCTTTGTTGAAGATCAGTTGACCATATATGGATGGTCATGTTCTGTTGGTCTATATGTCTGTTTTTATGACAACAGCACACTGCTTTAATTTTATAGTTTTCTTCCTTCTTTTTTAAGATTTTATTTGTCAGAGAGAAAGAGGACACATGCAGGGAGAGCAGAAGGCAGAGGGGGAAGTAGACTCCCTGCTGAGCAAAGAGCTGAATGTGGGACTCAATCCCAGGACCCTTGGATGATGACCAGAGCCAAAGGCAGACACTTATCTGACTGACCCACCCAGGCATCTCTTATAGCTTTCTAATAAATTTTGAAATCAAGAAATGTTATACTTCCAACTTTGTCCTTATTTCTAACCATTATTTTAGCTATTTGGGACTTTGTGGTTCCATATGAATTTTAGGATTTTTTTTTCCTATTTCTGTAAAAAAATATTGGGATTTTGATAGGGATTGCATTGAATCTGTAGATCACTTTGGGAGGTATCAACATTTTAACAATATTCAATCTTTCAACCCATGAACATGGAATGGGACGTCTTTTCACTTATTTGTTTCTTCCTTAACTATAGTTTTCAGTGTACAAGTCTTTCATCTTCTTGGTTAAGCTTATTCCCAAGTATTTTATTCTTTGTGATGTTATAGTAAATGATATTCGCTTTTAGGATAGTTCATTGTTAGTGTATAGAAATACAGTGAATTTTTTTATGTTTGATTTTGTACAGGCAACTTTACTGAATTTGTTTACTAGTTCTAAAAGTTTTAGCATCCTTAGGGGCTTCTACATATAAGATCATGTTATCTGCAAGCAGATAACTTTTACTTCCTACTTTCTTATTTGAATATCTTTTATTTATTTACTCAGTCTAGGCGTTACAGTACTATGTTAAATATAAGGGGTGAAAATGGGTATCCTTGCCTTATTCCTTACCTTACAGGAAAGCTTTTGCCCTTTCACCATTGGGTATGATGGTAGCTGTGTGCTTGTCACATATGGCCTTTATAGTGTTGAGGTAATTTCCTCCCTGGTTTGTTAAAACCCTATGAAAGTGTACTGAATTTTGTCTACATCTATTGAGATGATCTGTAATTTTTATCCCATAGTCTCTTAAGGGGGTGTATCACATTTACTGATTTTATATGTTGAATTATCTGTGAATCCCAATTTATCAAGGCATATAATCCTTTTAATGGGCAGTTGAATTCAGTTTGCTAGTATTTTGTCTAGGATTTTTACATCTTTGTTCATAAGGATGGGTCTAGAGTTTTCTTATAGCTTCTTTGGCTGTGGTATCATGGTAATGCTGGTCTCATAAAATGAGTACTCTTGACTTTTTTTGAAGAATTTGAGAAAGACTGGTGTTAGTTCTTTAAATATTTGATAGAACTTACAGATGAAGCCATCTAGTTCTGGACATTTTTTTGTTGAAAGCTTTTGATTACTTATTGAATATCGTTACTAGTTATATGTCTCTTCAGATTTTATATTTCTTCATGATTCAATCTTGGTAGTTTGTATGGTCTTAGAAATACATTCTTTTTTTTTAAGTTATCAATTTGTTGCTGTATAACTATTCATAGGAGATCCTTATGACCCCTTCTATTTCTGTGGCATCATTTGTAATATCTCCTTTTTAATTTGTGGTTTTGTTATTTGAGCCTTCTCTCTTTTTCTCACTTTAACTAATGGTTTGTCAATATTGTTGAGGCATAGAGTTAGGTTGTTGACTGATGTCTTTCTCCTTTGTACCAATTTTTATGTATTAATATTACTTTTTACACTCCATTTTTTTATTCTGCTATTCTTATCTCATGGCTTCCATTCTCAAAGTTACATAATGGCTGCCAGGAAGAACAGGCAAGACAAGGCATAAAAGCCTCTCTGCTGAGCTGAGTCAGCCCACCATTACGGGTCATTCACTGAGTTAAAATTTACATACAGTGAAATGTACAAATCTTACACATACAATTCAATGGGCATATTATAAAACAAATAAGAGATAAAATATTTCCATAATGGCAGCAAATTCCTTTATGTCTCCTTTCACTCAATTCTTGTCCTCATAGGTAGCCACTGTTCTGGACACTTTTGCTATAAACTTTCCTATCAGTATTGTTTTTGCTGTACCCCATGTACATGTACTCTATGCCTCAACAATATTAATAGAGAGCGTGAGTGGGGGGGTGGAGGGGTAAGGTAGTGGGGGGTGGAGGGGTAATGTGGTGGGGAACTGGAGGGTGGAGGGAGGGGCAGAGGGAGAGAGGCTCAAGCAGACTCCATACTTAGCACAGAGCCCAAGGTGGGGCTCAATCTCAAAACACTGAGATCATGACATGAGATAGAATCAAAACTTAACTGAATGAGTTACCCAAGCACCCCTCCCATAAATTTTGATATGCTGTGTTTTAATTTATCATTTTTGTCAAGACAATTTCTAATTTCCCTTTTGATTTCCTTTCTGGCCCATTGGTTGTCAGAAGTGCATTGTAAATTTCCATACAGGTGATGAATTTTCCAGTTTTTCTTCTGCTACTGCCTACTAGTTTCATTCCATCATAGTAACAAAAAATACTTGGTTTAGTTTCAATCTTCTTAAAATTTTTTTAAGATTTTATTTATTTATTTGAGAGAGAGCACAAGCAGGGGGAGAAAGAGAAGCAAGCTCCCCACTGAGCAGCGAGTCCAATGTGGGGCTTGTTCCCAGGCAGAGGCTTAACTGACAGAACCACCCAGGTGGCCCTCAATCTTCTTAAATTTGTTAAGATTCATTTAGTGATCTAACATGCAATCTATACTGGAGAAAGTCCCGTTTGTGCTCGAGAAGAATGTGTATTTTGTGTTGTTGAGCTGAATATTCCGTATATATCTGATAAGTCCATTGGTCTAGACTGTTGGTCAAGTTCACTCTTTTCTCATCAATTTTCTGTCTGAATTGTCTATTCATTATTGTAAGTGGGGTAGTAAAGTCTCCTATTATTATTGTATTACTATCTATTTCTCCCTTCAATTCTGCCAATGTTGCTTTATATAGAGAGATGCTTTAATGCTTGGTGTATACATAGTTAAAATTGTTATAGCCTCTTGGTAAGTTGACCATTTATCATTTTATAATGTTATTTTTGTCCCTTGTGACTGTTTCAAATTAAGTCCATTTTTTTCCGATATAAATATGACCAATCCTACCCTCATTTGGGTACCATTTGCATGGAATATAATTTCCGTCTTTTCACTTCCTGCCTAAGTGTCCTTAAATCTAAAGTTAGTCCTCTGTAGACATCATATAGCTAAAAATTATTTGTTACCAATTCAGACATGGCATTACTTTGATCAGATAGTTTATATTTAAAGTAATTACTGGTACATTAGAGAATCGATTCCATTTACTATAGCACCAAGAACCGTAAGATATCTGGGAATAAACCTAACCAAAGAGGTAAAGGATCTGTACTTGAGAAACTACAGAACACTAATGAAATAAATTGAAGAAGACACAGAAAGATGGAAGTGTATTCCATGCTCATGAATCAGAAGAATAAACATTCTTAAAATGTCTATACTGCCTAGAGCAATCTATACTTTCAATGCCATCCCAATCAAAATTTCACCCGCATTTTTCAAGGAGCTGGAACAAACAATCCTAAAATTTGTATGGAAACAGAAGACCCCAAATTGCTAAGGAAATGTTGAAAAAGAAAAACAAAACTGTAGGCATTACATTGCCTGATTTTAAGCTTTACTACAAAGTTGTGATCACCAAGATAGCATGGTACTGGCACAAAAACAGACACATAGACCAGTGGAACAGAGTAGAGAGCACAGATATGGACTCTCAATGCTATGGTCAAATAATCTTGGACAAAGCAATAAAAAATATACAGTGGAAAAAAGACAGTCTCTTCAGTAAACGGTGCTGGGAAAATTGACAGCTATGTATAGAAGAATGAAATTCGACCATTATTTTACACCATACACAAAGATAAACTTGAAATGGATAGAAGACCTCAACGTGAGGCAAGAATCTATCAAAATCCTAGAGGAGAAAGAACATAGGCAGTAACCTCTTCGACATCAGCCACAGCAACTTCTTTCAAGACATGTCTCCAAAGGCAAAGGAAACAAAAGCAAAAATGAACTTCTGGGATTTCATCAAGATCAAAAGCTTCTGCACAGTAAAGGAAACAGTCAATAAAACAAAGAGGCAACCCACGGAATGGGAGAAGATATTCGTAAATGACACTACAGGCAAAGGGCTGATATCCAAGATCTATAAAGAACTTGGACTTAGCACACACAAAACAGATCACCATGTCCAAAAATGGTCAGAAGACATGAACAGACACTTCTCCAAAGAAGACATACAAATGGCTAACAGACACATGAAAAAAATGTTCATCATCCTTAGCCATCAGGGAGATTCAAATCAAAACCACATTACACAAGTCAGAATGGCCAAAATCAACAAGTCAGTAAACAAGTGTTGGAGAGGATGTGGAGAAAGCGGAAACCTCTCACACTGTTGGTGGGAATACAAGTTGGTGCAGCCACTTTGGAAAACAGTGTGGAGATTCTTAAGAAATTAAAAATAGGGGGCACCTGGGTGGCTCAGTGGGTTAAAGCCTCTGCCTTCAGCTCAGGTCATGATCCCAGGGTCCTGGGATCGAGCCCCACATCAGGCTCTCTGCTCAGCAGGGAGCCTGCTCCCCCTCCCCCACCTGCTGCTCTGCCTGCTTGTGATCTCTGTCTGTCAAATAAATAAATAAAACCTTTTTAAAAAAAGAAATTAAAAATAGAGTTACCCTGCAATTGCACTATTGGATGTTTACCCCAAAGATACAGATGTAGTGGAAAAAAGGGCCATCTGTACCCCAATGTTCATAGCAGCAATGACCACAGTTGCCAAACTGTGGAAAGAGCCAAGATGCCCTTCAACAGACGAATGGATAAAGAAGATATGGTCCATATATACAATGGAATATTATGCCTCCATCAGAAAGGATGAATACCCAACTTTTTTATCAACATGGATGGGACTGGAGGAGATTATGCTGAGTGAAATAAGTCAAGCAAAGAGAGTCAAGTATCATAGATTTCACTTACTTGTGGAGCATAAGGAATAACATAGAGGACATTGGGTGA
>NW_019154100.1:5702647-5729249 GCF_002288905.1 Enhydra lutris kenyoni | reverse complement strand
CTTTCCACAGTTTGGCAACTGTGGAAAGAGCCAAGATGCCCTTCAACAGACGAATGGATAAAGAAGATATGGTCCATATATACAATGGAATATTATGCCTCCATCAGAAAGGATGAATACCCAACTTTTTTATCAACATGGATGGGACTGGAGGAGATTATGCTGAGTGAAATAAGTCAAGCAAAGAGAGTCAAGTATCATAGATTTCACTTACTTGTGGAGCATAAGGAATAACATAGAGGACATTGGGTGAAGGAGAGAAGTGAATCGGGGGAAATCGGAGGGGGAGATGAACCATGAGAGACTGTGGACTCTGAGAAACAAACTGAGGGTTTTAGAGGAGAGGAGGGTGGGGAGGGTGGGTGAGCCTGGTGGTGGGTATTAAGGAGGGCATGTATTGCATGGGGCACTGAATGTGGTGCATAAACAATGAATCTTGGAACACTGAAAAAATAAAATAAGATAAAATAAAAATAAAAAATAAAGTAATTACTGGTACAGAAGGACTTAGTACTGCCATTCCATTCATTATTTTCTATCTTTTGTTCTTTTGTCCGTCATTTCCTCTCCTGGTGTCTTTCTCTGTGTTTCGTTGATTTTTTCCCCCCTTTTAGTATACTTTGACTCCTTTCATTTACTTTTCTGTGTTTTCTACACATATTTTCTTTCTGGTTACCATGGGCTTAAATAAGACAACTTATAATAGTTTATTTATTTTTTTGTTTTTTTTTTAAGATTTTATTTATTTATTTGACAGAGAGAGATCACAAGTAGACAGAGAGGCAGGCAGAGAGAGAAAGAGAGAGAGGGAAGCAGGCTCCCTGCTAAGGGACCTCAATCCCAGGACCCTGAGATCATGACCTGAGCCAAAGGCAGTGGCTTAACCCACTGAGCCACCCAGGCGCCCCTATAATAGTTTATTTTAAGCTAATAATAACTTAATTTCAATCTCATACAAAAACTTTATACTTTTACTTCTCCCCATCCACATTTTACATGTTGGTGTCACAATTTGCAAGAGGAATAGGAGGCATGGGAAAAGAAAGCTCTGTCACTGGAGAAACACTTATGTATGTCACATCCCAAGGTGCAACCCCACTGAAAGAAGGAAATTTAATCAGATTCTGGAGAACTCTCCCTATATTGTACCACAGATCACCCCATTAGGACTCTATTACAATAACAGTAAATTATAGCTGAATTTGCTGGGAGGTATAAACTATGTCTGAGGAGGAATACTTCAGAAAGCCCACAGTCAAGAAGAGACAAAAACTAGAGGAATTTGAAGCATTTAAAAGAAGTATCTGCTACCTAGATAAAAAAGAAACATTAAGCAGAGCTCGATTTTTAGCCAAATTAAAATCAATACTCACAGTAAAACTCTTTTTACCTCAATTTCTATAGCACAAAACAAAATTACAAAGCATGCCAAAGCAAGGAAAATCAGTATGAAAAGAGTAAACTGATCACCAGAACCAGACTTAGAGATGACACAGATGTTGATGTTATCAGACAAGGAATCTAAAGTGACTATAATTAATACGTTAGGGCTATAAAGGAAAAAGTAGGAAACATGTAAAAACAAATGAGTAATGTAAGAAATGTAAAAAGAGAGATGGAAACTGAAGGAAAAAAGCAAAAGGAAATGTCAGGAATCAAAACCACTGTTATAGAAATGAAGAATGTCTTTAATGTCCTGAGGGTAGACTCAAAATTACCAAAGAAAGAAATAGCGAGCTTGAAGATAGATCAATAGAAATCTAAATTAAAATGTGAAGAGAGGAAAAAAAGGAATAAAAATTGAGACAATATAAAAATGGCAACATGTCTTTAATTAAAACAGTAGAAGAAAGAGAGACCAGAGTAAAAGAAATATTTGAAGTAATATTGGCTGAGAACTTTTCAAAATGATCACAGGCATCAAAGTGCAGAAATTGGAAATTCAGAAAACACAAAACATCATAAAAAACCAATAAGAACAAAAAGCCATGTTGGTATACTACATTCAATATTCAGAAAACATAAGAGAAAATCTTGAAAGAACAGAGAAAAAAATACCTTCCTACAGAAGAACAAGACTAAATTGCAGTGGACAGCTCATCAGAAACCATGCAAGCAAGAAGAAAGGACAGTAAAAATTGTTAACTGTTAAAAGAAAAAAACCACCAACCTAGAATTCTATATTTGATTAATTACCCTTTGGAAGTGAAGGGGTAATACTTCCTCATACAAACAACAACAGAGAATTCATTGTTAATAGATTTGACCTCTAAGAAATGTCAAAGAGCATTTTTTTTTTCAGGTAAAAAAGAGGGATATATGTCAAAAACTTGGATCTACATAAAGGAGGAGAGAGAAAGAATAAAAGGTAAAATAATATTTTATTTTTCTAATTCTTAATCTAAAAGATAACTATTGGCTTAAAGTAATAATAGTAACAGCATATTGTGTGGTTACAGTATGTGAATGAGTGAAAGGAAAGGAAAGGAAAAGGAAAAGGAAAAGGAAAAGGAAAAGGAAAGGAACAGAAAAGAAAAGAAAGAAAAAGAAATGTTACAAGGGATGGAAGGGAAAAACTGAGAAAACATTTTTTATTACATTAAAAATGTATATTATAAACTCTGCAGCAACCACTAAAAAGGAATTATAATTGATACATGAGGGGAGCAGATCTAATGGTATTATATAAATGCTCAAACCCAGGGGTGGTAGAAAAAAGGAACAACAAAGAAGAAATGTAACAAATGTGACAAATGGAAGAGATATATGCATGGTAGATATTAATCCAATTATATCAATAATCATTTCTGATGTGAATAGTATAAATACACACATTAAAAGACAGATCTCATCACAGTTAAAAAGCAAGTCCTGTCTATGTTTTCCACAAAAAATCAACTTTACATAAAAAGACTAATATACCACAAAAGTAAATGGGTGGAGAAGAATATATCATGTTAAGACAGAAAGCTGGAGTAGCCATTTTAATTTTTAATTTTTGACAAATCACATGTCTCAATAGATGCAAAAAATGCTTCTGACAAGATTCACCAATCTCTCATGATGAAAAAAAAAAACAGAAACAAAAAAACCTCTCAAAGAACTAGACATAAAGGGAAATTACCTTAACATAATGAAAGCCATATGTACAAAGCCCACAGCTAATAATAATGAATTGTGAAAAACAAAGTTCTTTCTCTAAGATCACAGCCCAGAGGAGCCTAAGACAACATGCTGACTAAATGTAATATGGTGCCCTGAATGTGATCCTGAAACAGAAAAAAACATTAGGTAAAAACTAAGGAAATTTGAATAAAGTATGAAATTTGCTTAATAACAATGTTTCATATTGGTTCATTGATTGTGACAAATGTACTATACTAATCCTAAAATGTTAATAATAGGAAAAAATACGGTGAGGTATATGCAAACTCTCTGTACCAGTTTTGTAACTATTCTGTAAATCTAAAACATTCTAAAATTAAAAAGTCATTAAAATTAATTTTATTTATTTTTACTTTATAGTTTCAATTGAATCAACTTTATGACCCACTAAAATGAAACCATCAATATTTTTAAGGTGGACATAACAGAATCCAGAGTCTTCATACATAATATTTTCCATGTCTTGGATGCTAACCAAAATTACTTGATATATGAAGGATCAGGAAAACATGACCTATTCCCAGGGGAAAATACAATCAAACAGGCTAAGCCACATGTTAGGGTTATTAGTGAAACAAACTAGTATAACTCAACGAAGTTATAACCTCAAAGAAACTAGTATAACTGTAGTTTCCAAAAGCTGGTCTGGGAACCCCTTCAGAGAATCTGCAATGGCAAAACAATTTCCATAAAAATACTATCTCACGAGAGAACAGTGAAGTTTTCCAGGGGCTTTAGAAGATGTGATGATTTCAATCTTCTAACATAATCACACATAATTTTTCATTTTAAAAAATACTAGTTTTAATTTCCAACATGGTAAATATTGATAAATATAATCCAGACAAACAGTATCTCTTTGGGAGGTCTCAAAGGGGGAAAAAAAAAACAATCAAAACTCTTTCAGCTGAAAAAATGTATATAAATTAAGTAATTAAAATTAATTAATAATAAAAATTTAAGGGGTGCCTCGGTGGCTCAATGGGTTAAAGCCTCTGCCTTCGGCTCAGGTCATGATCCCAGGGTCCTGGGATGGAGGCCCGCATTGGGCTCTCTGCTCAGCGGAGAGCCTGCTTCCCCCTCTCTCTCTGCCTGCCTCTCTGCCTGCTTGTGATCTCTGACTGTCAAATAAATAAATAAAATCTTTAAAATAAATAAATAAATAAATAAATAATTTAAAAATGGATAGTCTTTTTGAATATTGGGCCAGAGCAAAAAAGGAAATCAAAATGAAAATTACAAAGTTATCTAAAGGAGAACAGAACTCAGTTCATTTGATGTGGGAATATAACTCTTGAGAGATGATATTGTGTGATGGTAGATCAGACTGCCAGGACATGTATGATTCTAGGGGAGTTACCTAACCTCTTTCTCCTTTAGTGATTTTACCTGTAAAATGGTGACGATTTCAGTACCTCCCCAGTAGGTTGTGGTGATAATTAAAGATGCACATGAACACTGAGGAGTCTGGCAAATAGCAAGTATTCCAGAATGATTTCTAATTGTTGTATTCATTCCTCCTTCCCCTCCCTTTTCTCTTATTCTTTTCTTTTGCTACTCTCTTTTTAACAAAATGTATGTTAAAAAAAAGAATGAACAACTGATACAATACTTTTGATTCTCAAAACTACTTTCTTGATTTAAAAGATCCACATACGAAAAGGTATATATTTTATGATTTCTATTAAGTTTCAAAATGAGAAAATTAATATGTGGTCATAAAAATCATGAGTTGAGGGAGGAGTCAAGATGGCAGAGAAGTAGCAGGCTGAGACTACTTCAGGTAGCAGGAGATCAGCTAGATAGCTTAACTAAAGATTGCAAACACCTACAAATCCAACGGGAGATCGAAGAGAAGAACAGCAACTCTAGAAACAGAAAATCAACCACTTTCTGAAAGGTAGGACTGGCGGAGAAGTGAATCCAAAGCGACGGGAAGATAGACCGTGGGGGGAGGGACCAGCTCCCGGCAAGCGGCGGAGCAACGGAGCACAAAATCAGGACTTTTAAAAGTCTGTTCCGCTGAGGGACATCGCTCCAGAGGCTTAACCAGGGTGAAGCCCACGCAGGGTCAGCGTGGCCTCAGGTCCCGCAGGGTCACAGAAGGATCGGGGGCGTCTGAGTGTCGCAAAGCTTACAGGTATTAGAACCGGGAAGCCGGCTACAGAGACAGAGCCGAGGAGTAAGCTCTAAGCTCGGGGTTACCTTGAACCGGTCGCAGGCTCGGTCAGCTCGGAGTGCGGCCGGAGGCCAGGGTGACGGGAGTTATTGGGCACTGTTCTCTGAGGGCGCACTGAGGAGTGGGGCCTCGAGCTCTCAGCTCCTCAGGGCCGGAGACCAGGAGGCCACCATCTTCATTCCTGCCCTCCGGAACTCTACAGAAAGTGCTCAGGGAACAAAAGCCCCGAAAGCAAACCCGAGCGGATTACTCAGACTGGCCCCGGGAAAGGGGGGTACAACTCCGCCTGGGGCAAAGACACTTGAGAATCACTACAACAGGCCCCTCCCCCAGAAGATCAACAAGAAACCCAGCCAGGACCAAGTTCACCTACCAAGGACTGCAGTTTCAATACCAAGGAGAGCAGCGGAATTCCAGAGGAGGAGAAAGCAAAGCACGGAACTCATGGCTTTCTCCCCATGATTCTTTAGCCTTGCAGTTAATTTAATTTTTTTTTCTTTTTCAATTTTTTTTTCTCTTCTTCTGCTAAATTTTTTTAACTTTTACCCTTTCCTTTTTTAACGTTTTTTAACTAGTTTATCTAATATATATATACTTTCCTTTTTATATTTTTTCTTTATTGGTTTTCTTAATTATTTTTTTCCTTTCTGAACCTCTTTTATCCCCTTTCTCCCCCCTCACGATTTGGGATCTCTTCTGATTTGGCTAAAGCATATTTTCCTGGGGTTGTTGCCACCCTTTTAGTATTTCACTTGCTCCTTCATATACTCTTCTCTGGACAAAATGACAAGGCAGAAAAATTCACCACAAAAAAAAGAACAAGAGGCAGTACCAAAGGCTAGGGACCTAATCAATACAGACATTGGTAATATGTCAGATCTAGAGTTCAGAATGATGATTCTCAAGGTTCTAGCCGGGCTTGAAAAAGGCATGGAAGATATTAGAGAAACCCTCTCGGGAGAGATAAAAGCCCTTGCTGGAGAAATAAAAGAACTAAAATCTAACCAAGTTGAAATCAAAAAAGCTATTAACGAGGTGCAATAAAAAATGGAGGCTCTCACTGCTAGGATAAATGAGGCAGAAGAAAGAATTAGCGATATAGAAGACCAAATGACAGAGAATAAAGAAGCTGAGCAAAAGAGGGACAAACAGCTACTGGACCATGAGGGGAGAATTCGAGAGATAAGTGACACCATAAGACGAAACAACATTAGAATAATTGGGATTCCAGAAGAAGAGGAAACAGAGAGGGGAGCAGAAGGTATATTGGAGAGAATTATTGGAGAGAATTTCCCCAATATGGCAAAGGGAACAAGCATCAAAATCCAGGAGGTTCAGATCAAAATCAATCAATAAGAATAGGTCCACACCCCGTCACCTAATAGTAAAATTCACAAGTCTTAGTGACCAAGAGAAGAGCCTGAAATCAGCCCGGGAAAAGAAGTCTGTAACGTACAATGGTAAAAATATTAGATTGGCAGCAGACTTATCCACAGAGACCTGGCAGGCCAGAAAGAGCTGGCATGATATATTCAGAGCACTAAACGAGAAAAACATGCAGCCAAGAATACTATATCCAGCTAGGCTATCATTGAAAATAGATGGAGAGATTAAAAGCTTCCAGGACAAACAAAAACTGAAAGAATTTGCAAACACCAAACCAGCTCTACAGGAAATATTGAAAGGGGTCCTCTAAGCAAACAGAGACCCTAAAAGTAGTAGATCAGAAAGAAACAGAGACAATATACAATAACAGTCACCTTACAGGCAATACAATGGCACTAAATTCATATCTCTCAATACTTACCCTGAATGTTAATGGGCTAAATGCCCCAATCAAAAGACAGAGGGTATCAGAATGGATAAAAAAACAGAACCCATCTGTATGTTGCCTACAAGAAACTCATCTTAAACCCGAAGACACCTCCAGATTTAAAGTGAGGGGGTGGAAAAGAATTTACCATGCTAATGGACATCAGAAGAAAGCAGGAGTGGCAATCCTTATATCAGATCAATTAGATTTTAAGCCAAAGACTATAATAAGAGATGAGGAAGGACACTATATCATACTCAAAGGAACTGTCCAACAAGAAGATCTAACAATTTTAAATATCTATGCCCCTAACATGGGAGCAGCCAACTATATAAACCAATTAATAACAAAATCAAAGAAACACATCGACAATAATACAATAATCGTAGGGGACTTTAACACTCCCCTCACTGAATTGGACAGATCATCCAAGCAAAAGATCAACAAGGAAATCAAGGCCTTAAATGACACACTGGACCAGATGGACATCACAGATATATTCAGAACATTTCATCCCAAAGCAACAGAATACACATTCTTCTCTAGTGCACATGGAACATTCTCCAGAATAGATCATATTCTCGGTCCTAAATCAGGTCTCAACCGTTATCAAAAGATTGGAATCATTCCCTGCATATTTTCAGACCACAATGCTCTGAAGCTAGAACTCAATCACAAGAGGAAATTTGGAAAGAAACCAAATACATGGAGACTAAACAGCATCCTGCTAAAGAATGAATGGGTCAACCAGGAAATTAAAGAAGAATTGAAAAAATTCATGGAAACAAATGATAATGAAAACACAACGGTTCAGAATCTGTGGGACACAACAAAGGCAGTCCTGAGAGGAAAATATATAGCGGTACAAGCCTTTCTCAAGAAACAAGAAAGGTCTCAGGTACACAACCTAACCCTACACCTAAAAGAGCTAGAGAAAGAACAAGAAAGAAACCCTAAGCCCAGCAGGAGAAGAGAAATCATAAAGATCAGAGCAGAAATCAATGAAATAGAAACAAACAAACAAAAAAATAGAACAAATCAATGAAACTAGGATCTGGTTCTTTGAAAGAATTAATAAGATTGATAAACCCCTGGCCAGACTTATCAAAAAGAAAAGAGAAAGGACCCAAATAAAATCATGAATGAAAGAGGAGAGATCACAACTAACACCAAGGAAATACAGACAATTATAAGAACATACTATGAGCAACTCTATGCCAACAAATTTGACAATCTGGAAGAAATGGATGCATTCCTAGAGACATATAAACTACCACAACTGAACCAGGAAGAAATAGAGAGCCTGAACAGACCCATAACCAGTAAGGAGATTGAAACAGTCATCAAAAATCTCCAAACAAACAAAACCCAGGGCCAGATGGCTTCCCGGGGGAATTCTACCAAACATTTAAAGAAGAACTAATTCTTATTCTCCTGAAACTGTTCCAAAAAAATAGAAATGGAAGGAAAACTTCCAAACTCATTTGATGAGGCCAGCGTCACCTTGATCCCAAAACCAGACAAGGATCCCATCAAAAAAGAGAACTACAGGCCAATATCCTTGATGAACACAGATGCAAAAATTCGCGCCAAAATACTAGCCAATAGGATTCAACAGTACATTAAAAGGATTATTCACCACGACCAAGTGGGATTTATTCCAGGGCTGCAAGGTTGGTTCAACATCCGCAGATCAATCAATGTGATACAACACATTAATAAAAGAAAGAACAAGAACCATATGATACTCTCCATAGATGCTGAAAAAGCATTTGACAAAGTACAGCATCCCTTCCTGATCAAAACTCTTCAAAGTGTAGGGATGGAGGGCACCTACCTCAATATTATCAAAGCCATCTATGAAAAACCCACCGCAAATATCATTCTCAATGGAGAAAAACTGAAAGCTTTTCCGCTAAGGTCGGGAACACGGCAGGGATGTCCGTTATCACCACTGCTATTCAACATAGTACTAGAAGTCCTAGCCTCAGCAATCAGACAACAAAAGGAAATTAAAGGCATCCAAATCGGCAAAGAAGAAGTCAAACTATCATTCTTCGCAGATGATATGATACTATATGTGGAAAACCCAAAAGACTCCACTCCAAAACTGCTAGAACTTGTACAGGAATTCAGTAGAGTGTCAGGATATAAAATCAATGCCCAGAAATCAGTTGCATTTCTCTACACCAATAACAAGACAGAAGAAAGAGAAATTAAGGAGTCCATCCCATTTACAATTGCTCCCAAAACTATAAGATACCTAGGAATAAACCTAACCAAAGAGACTAAGAATCTATACACAGAAAACTATAAAGTACTCGTGAAAGAAATGGAGGAAGACACAAAGAAATGGAAAAATGTTCCATGCTCCTGGATTGGAAGAATAAATATTGTGAAAATGTCTATGCTACCTAAAGCAATCTACACATTTAATGCAATTCCTATCAAAGTACCATCCATTTTTTTCAAAGAAATGGAACAAATAATCCTAAAATTTATATGGAACCAGAAAAGACCTCGAATAGCCAAAGCAATATTGAAAAAGAAAGCCAAAGTTGGTGGCATCACAATTCCGGACTTCAAGCTCTATTACAAAGCTGTCGTCATCAAGACAGCATGGTACTGGCACAAAAACAGACACATAGATCAATGGAACAGAATAGAGAGCCCAGAAATAGACCCTCAACGCTATGGTCAACTAATCTTCGACAAAGCAGGAAAGAATGTCCAATGGAAAAAAGACAGCCTCTTCAACAAATGGAGTTGGGAAAATTGGACAGCCACATGCAGAAAAATGAAATTGGATCATTTCCTTACACCACACACGAAAATAGACTCAAAATGGATGAAGGATCTCAATGTGAGAAAGGAATCCATCAAAATCCTTGAGGAGAACACAGGCAGCAACCTCTTCGACCTCAGCCGCAGCAACATCTTCCTAGGAACATCGCCAAAGGCAAGGGAAGCAAGGGCAAAAATGAACTATTGGGATTTTATCAAGATCAAAAGCTTTTGCACAGCAAAGGAAACAGTTAACAAAACCAAAAGACAACTGACAGAATGGGAGAAGATATTTGCAAATGACATATCCGATAAAGGGCTAGTGTCCAAAATCTATAAAGAACTTAGCAAACTCAACACCCAAAGAACAAATAATCCAATCAAGAAATGGGCAGAGGACATGAACAGACATTTCTGCAAAGAAGACATCCAGATGGCCAACAGACACATGAAAAAGTGCTCCACATCACTCGGCATCAGGGAAATACAAATCAAAACCACAACGAGGTATCACCTCACACCAGTCAGAATGGCTAAAATTAACAAGTCAGGAAATGACAGATCTGGCGAGGATGCGGAGAAAGGGGCACCCTCCTACACTGTTGGTGGGAATGCAAGCTGGTGCAACCACTCTGGAAAACAGCATGGAGGTTCCTCAAAATGTTGAAAATAGAACTACCCTATGACCCAGCAATTGCACTGCTGGGTATTTACCCTAAAGATACGAACGTAGTGATCCGAAGGGGCACGTGCACCCGAATGTTTATAGCAGCAATGTCTACAATAGCCAAACTATGGAAAGAACCTAGATGTCCATCAACAGACGAATGGATAAAGAAGATGTGGTATATATACACAATGGAATACTATGCAGCCATCAAAAGAAATGAAATCTTGCCATTTGCGACGACGTGGATGGAACTAGAGGGTATCATGCTTAGCGAAATAAGTCAATCGGAGAAAGACAACTATCATATGATCTCCCTGATACGAGGGAGAGGAGATGCAACATGGGGGGTTAAGGGGGTAGGAGAAGAGTCAATGAAACACGATGGGATTGGGAGGGAGACAAACCATAAGTGACTCTTAATCTCACAAAACAAACTGAGGGTTGATGGGGGGAGGGGGGTTGGGAGAGGGGGGCTGGGGTTATGGACATTGGGGAGGGTATGTGCTATGGTGAGTGCTGTGAAGTGTGTAAACCTGGTGATTCACAGACCTGTACCCTTGGGGATAAAAATATATGTTTATAAAAAATAAAATTAAAATTAAAAAAAAAAAATCATGAGTTGATGACTTGGGTATCAAGGACTGACCGCAAAGAGGTACAAGGGGTGATAGGTCTCTCGATAGGATTGTGGGTTTTAAGAGTGAATGCATTATCAAAACTCACTGAAGTAAATACTTAGAATCTGAACATTTCACTGTATATAAAGTTACCTCTGTTAAAAACCACATATTATGATATGCCCTAATAACAAAGTGAAACTTTCCAGAATTAGCAACACTTTTATAGCTGACAGATATTTTCTCATTTGTATATAAAACATGACTGTTTGTATGCAGATAGGGAATGTGTTCATGGTCGCTGTTTATTTTGTATTTACCTCTGTTGGTATGATTTTTACCTTCAACTTTTCTTTTAAACGTGGTTTCCTTTTTAAACCAAAGTTTTGGTTTTACTTTTATCCATAGTATTTAAAGAAATCAATACTAATTAAGCAAAAACAATGAAAAAATCTAAGAGTTTGAGTTGTCATATGTAACACAGAAATAATAATAAAATCTCCCTTGATTCTATTATAAGAAAACTGACCATTATTTCTTCATCAAGCTGGATACTTTTCAGAATTAAAGTAAACACTATTTATAACTCAGGACATTATGCTGTGGTCACCCTAACTAGATTATAATAATAACAAATGAGAAGATGTACATTAAATTGCAAAGCTCTTTACCACCTAACAGATGACAGTTTTTATGCTAAATGGACTTTAAAAAGTCAAATTTTACTTCTAAAATCTGATCTTCTCTTTTTTTCCTCATACCCAACTTCTGTTAGATTCAAAGTATTTAGAACTAGTGCCATTATGGCTGAATGTGCCTCAAAGTTTGTGCACCGAGATGATTTTAGCATGGGATTCTATACAAAACTCATGTGTAAAGTGAAAAAGTCAGAAAATCAAATCTATTTTTAGTAATAATTGATTATATACAGGTGTAGATATATCTCCTTTGACACAGGTTTATATTTCAATTATAAATTTTAAAATGTTCAAGTAGTTGCAGTTATAAATGTAATTTTCTTCTGTAATACCTTTATTAGATGTTTTTCAGTTTCAAGCTCAATTTTTTTCATTTGTAACATCAATGAATCAGCAAAAAGCATACCACTTCAACTACCATTCATTTAAAAATGGAATTAAAAAAAAATTATCATCGAATTCTATTAGAATGCCACTAGGACCACGGTCTATAAAGACCTCTTGCCCTGTGTAGCTTTCTATGAGAATGTGCGGTAGCACTACTTTACCCTTGGCGTCAATAGCTAGCCCCTGGCCTCCATTATAAGCGAAATGGCGGTTTCAAGAGCAGTATCGCAGATGTGGAAGTTTTAACTTGATAGAACGGAGGAGGGATCCAGACTAAACAGATTTCAATAAAAGTTATGCAGAAAGATAACTAGCTGGAAGCACTGCTATTCATGAAAATACGGCCAGGAAGAGACAGCATTCTCTCAAGCTATTGAAGTTGTTACAGGCAATTTTCAGAGAAATTGTATTACTAGTGGTTTTAAAAGAAATGTCAGTAAAAGGTAGCTTCCTGTTTCTATTTAGCAACTGGTACATAGCTGAAAGGGAAGAATCAATGAAGCAGGAACCAGCTGCACTCCCTGTGATTTCCATGTCTGCAGGTTGAGTTTCCAGTAATCGGCCATGCATTTTTTTTTAAGTCAACAATCATTTTGTCTACTGTATAACTATTCTGGCACCATACTAGGCACTGTGGATAGGGGGGTGAAGGAAACAGACGAATTCCCTCTTTTCATGGCATTGACACTCTATTGGAGGAAAAATAGAAAAGAAATAAAATAAACAAGTAAATTACACAATTTATGTAGGTGTGATAAATGAACTAGAGGAAAATAAAGCAGAGAAGGTGGTGGAGGGTGGTGGACCACTGCAAATTTTTAAACTACGTGGTATGCGAACCTCTCTAAGAGCAGTGAATAGTGCCTGTATGGAACCAGGTACTGTGTAAGCATTAATGGCAAATTACCTCTCTATGCACAGTAGGAATAAATTCATTTGATGGCTTGAAATGTAGCCAGTGTAGGAAGTAAAAAGAAACTGACTCTCTAGGCTAGCATTTCAGAAAGTCTGAATCTGACCTGTGTCACCTAAGGGACACATTAAAATGCAGACTCCTCACTCTGAACCCACAGCTAGTGAATCAGAACCCCCTGGGCAAGTATCCTGGGAGTCTGGCATTAATCAAGCCTTTTGGATGATTCAGAGGAGGGACTCTAACACTTGAGTACTGACTATCTACTGCAGAAACATCAAGACCCAAGTAAAAATCCACATACTTATTTATTTTACACATATTTCCTGAGAGTTCTCAACTATGTAACTAAAGGGTCTAAGGAGAGAGATCCATGTTTCAGATGGTTCTGACCAAATTAGGCAACTAGTTATAAAAATAAATTAACAAAACAATGTAAAAGAGGCTTGTGATGTTCTTATGGATTTAGTTTTAGCTTAGGAAAACAGAGCTGAGGAAATCGCTCATTTTTTTCCTCATCCTTTATGCTTGTAAAAATAACTCCTGCATGGAAAGGGCTTGAATTAAATATTCTGTACCCATATCAGCTTCTGTCTTATCATCCTCATGGATCACTATGGCCACTGACGTGTTCCATGTAAAAAAGAAATTTTTTATGGTTACAGGAATTCCATGACATTCCCATAAACATTCCCACTCGGTTGCTCCTTCATTTGGTAAACAGTTATTGAGGCCTGCCACATGAAAGTATTCAAAGTCTACAGGAAGAGACAGACCAATAGATGAGTGCCATACGATATAATAGAGGTATCTGAACTATACACTTTAGAAGCACAAGGACAAAGTCACTAACTCCCTGGGCTTCTGGGGATTTTTCACAAAGGAGATGATACTTGGATTGGGGCTTAAAGTATGAATTAGACTTTGCTGGTAAAGGAAAAGGGTTTAACAGCAGACATCATAGCAGGATACATCATGCATAGATACACAAATGCAAAAGAGTAGTTCACCCCCCACTATACTACAGCTATGCAAAAACCATCTAGCTTCTTTATTTTCTATAAAAAGCTGATAATCATCATCACTGGACAATGAAGAAGTTGCCAAAAAATACTGCCAATTAATAGAATCAGTGTTCTCTAATCTAAGTGGTTTTTTAAAATTTAAACAAGCTTCTCACGGATAAATAATCAACAGTTCCAAGTTCAACTCTAAGTCAGAACCATTTTTTTTTCTCTCCCAAACAAGATGGTGGCTGAACATCGGAGAAGCTGTCCAAATGAATGCATTGGGGGAAAAACACTCTGGTGTCCTTTTTACTGGTTTCTGCAGCAGGATGGATTCTCATCATTGTTGCTATAAATGGGGAGGGGGGGTGTTAGGAGAAGCTATCAGTTTACTTCCTCTGTGGTGTGGTTCTCTTGGCTTTATCAGGATCTAGTGGTCCTCCCTGGAATTTTTTTTCTCATGGCAGTGTGGATACTCTTTAAATTTTGGCTTTCCCTGTTTTCTATTGCTGAACCAAGCAGCCTATCCTAAAGCCCTCAGCTAAAATGGTGCCAATTAACCCCTACTGTAGTAAGCCCTTTTGTAAAGAAGCTCTAATAACTATATCTCTTTGGTAAAATGACTTAAATGTGATGTGCCTCAACTTTCTCATTTGTTAAATGGGGATAATGTTAGTACCTTCCTAAGTGTGTGGTTGCACAGATTAAACAAGTAAATAAATATAATGTGATGAGAAGGGTGCCTGGCATATTTACAAAGTCAATGCATGTTTGCTATTGTTATTAGTTCTTCATCCCCCTTTGAGGCATGTAGGAAAATGGGTCTTTTCTTTGTTGTATGCATGGAACTGTGAGCGAGGTCACCTATGAGCTGCATCTTTCTGCTACAGCTACTGCTCCTATCATGTTAGCATGCAGTCACCCTGCATGGCAGTCTCTGAATGATCTTTTTCTTTAACTTAAAAAAAAAAAATTCTGGGCACCTGGGCAGCTCAGCCAGTTAAGCTTAGGTCATGATCCCAGGGTCCTGTAATCGAGCCCCACATCAGGCTCCCTATTCAGCAGGGAGTCTGCTTCTCCCTCTCTCTCTGCCCCTCCCCCAACTCCTATATGTTCTCTCTCTCTCTAGTAAATAAATGAATAAAATCTTTAAAAAAAAAGTCTCTCTTTCTTCTTGGGATTTTGCCTCAGAGAAGTGAGGTAAGAACACAATGCGGATCTTACTACCTTTGTCTTTTCTTCCTATAAGACCCTGGGCCACAAGGCATAGACTATTATTCCTTTTTATCTTCCTTTTCCCTACGTCATGACCTAAAAACCTCTGTATGACATGGAGTAAAATTCTCTGTTCAAGATTTCCAGAACTAGCTCTTGATATTAATGTTACCACGGACTTCCAAAATTCTATTCTGAATATCAGACGCTCAACATTAATTCCTTCTCTTTATCTTCTTGACATAACAGTCCTAACCCCATTTATAACAAATAATGCCTCTTTAAAAATAGTAAGAAAATAACACAATGAAATGTAAATAAGGAAAAGTACACAATGAAATGTAAGTAAGGAAAAGTACATGCACATATTTCAAAAATATTATTCTCATTTTCTCCATAAGTATTAAAGGATTTAGTGTGTCAGAATGCAGGAAATAGTGATTAATTTGGTGCTATATGTATACAATTGATTGATGTATCTGTGTGTGAGTGCAGGGGGCAGTGAGGGGAGAAGGGAGGTGGGTAAAAAGGCTAGCAGATGACATGTAAGAAGCCTATTTCAGCAGAGTTGAAAAGAGCATTATATGCCCTGCTAAGTAATTTGTTTTTCATTTAGTTGAAGTAATAATACTGTGTATTAAGTGAGGTTTACATTTTATGTCCATTTCATGTGTTAGAAAACAAAAGCCCTGAGAGATTAGGCTATTCTATGTTATCATCACTGTAATTGTCAGAGCTGGGACAAAAATTCAATATTCCTGATTTATAATCTATCATATTATATGGTTTTGTTTGTTTTTTAACTTCAAGCAACTTCTTTGGAGAAGTTATAAACTGGCATTTTCACTTTTGAGATAAATGAGATAAATCCAATAGAACAATTGCTTAAATCAAACCATTTCACTGCTTCTGAAATTCCTGTGCCTCCAGCAAAAGAAAATCCCAAGGCTGTGTTCAATAAGATCCTCTGATATATTTATTGCTTGCCTATTACTCACTGTCTTACTTGCTTTCACAGTTGGTAAAGACTCAGTAATTCTAACTATGAGGATATCAGACTGCATTGGTGTACAATCTAGATGATGTTATTTTTTTAAGCCATACGATTTTCTGAAAATAAATATAATTTCAAAAGTGACTGCTGGATTAATTGCAAATCTTTTATGGAGATCTCCTTAAGTGTATTCTTTTATACCATGGTGTCACTTAACAAAGACCTAAGAGATACAACAAGTTGTCCAGTTACATTTTCCGAAACTAATGTGAGTCTGTCTGAAATATCACTTAGAATCATCTTTAGATAAGTCTATTTGCTAATAGGGCATAGGATAAAGTACAGTTTTGAAATTAAATGATTACTTTGGACTACGTAAGCAGCCAGTATGATCAATTCACAACAGAAAGTAAATTCTTTATACAAATAATTTAGCTGCTGTTTTCATTGAGAGTCCAAATATTTCATTCATTTAAGCAAATATTTATGGAGTGTCTATTGTTTTGCCACTGGAGATGTATAGATAAATGAGGCAGACAGTTACCACCCAATGAAGCTTACAACTGCAACAAAGGTTAGAAGGAAAAATAGTGTCTATGAGAGTTTCTACTAAGTAAACCTTAACTAATGTGAGGTGTCAGGGAATGCTTCCACACAGAAGTGATCCTTATGCAAAGACATGAAAACTAAGTAGAATGTACCCAGATGACTAGTCAGAGAAAGATATTCCCAGGAAGAAGGAATAGCATATACAAAGGCTCTGGCTGGAGATAAGGGGAGTTTAGGGTGTTCAAGGAATGACAAAACTCTGTATTGGCAGAAGCAAAGCAAGGAAGTAGACAGGGTCAGATCAACAGGCAAGTTAAGTATTTTAAAATTTAAGAGAAAATGAAAGCCACTGAAAAATATAAGTAAAATAGAATCACGGTTGGTTTTTATTTTTAGAAGATTACTTCAGATCAGAGCCATGCTGCATGCAACTGAGGGAGGCACCATTCACATTCACCATTCACCATTCATAGGAAATCCCTGCACCAGATACTACACTCTGCTCCAGAGGACGGACCAGAGGTAACGAGAGTGAAAACTAGATTGTCATGGTAAGAGAATGCACTGGTGGAGGCAAGAGATGACTGTGGCTCAGATTTAGGTACAATAAAAGTTGTAAAGGGAAGTGGAAGCATTTGGCAGACATTAAAGAGGTGGAATTTATAATATATAATGTGAGATTATATATAGAAGCAGATATAGAGAAAACATCAAGAATGATTCATTGATTCCTGTTTGGTTAGTTGTGGATGCCATTTTGCTGTATAGGAGCAGAGGAGGTAGGATGCATCAAAACTTCAGCTTGTGATAATTGACTCTCTGCTTTCACTTATTTGTGGACCATAACAAACAGCATGGAGGACATGGGGAATTAGGAGAAGGGAGCTGGGGGAAATTGAAAGGGGAGGTGAACAATGAGAGACTATGGACTCTGAAAAACAATCTGAAGGGTTTGAAGAGGTGGGGGGGTGGGAGGTTGGGGGAACCAGGTGGTGGGTATTAGAGAGAGCACGGATTGCATGGAGCACTGGGTGTGGTACAAAAACAATAAATACTGTTATGTTGAAAATAAATTTTAAAAAATGATTTATAAAAAACAAAACAAAAACAAAAAAACAAAAACAAAAAAACAAAAACAAAAAACAAAAAACTTCAGCTTGTGGCATGAGAGTTTTAAAGAACCCACATGGATCATATGGTGGAGATTTAGAATAAAATGTTTGGTATTTTGTTCTGGAGCTCAGAAGATAAACTTGAGCTGGAGAGATAAAGTTGGGAATAATTACTATACAGATGGAATTGAAGTCACCAAAGTGTAAAATCAATAAGTAAGATTAGGTAGACAGAGAAGAAAAGAGGAACTGGGGTGAAACCCTCAGAACTTGTACAGATAAGTCTAATAAAGGAAACGTAGACAAAGAGATAGAAACAAAGCCATGGCAATGGCATGGTGTCAAGGGAATCAAGTCTTTTAAAGTAGAGTAAGTGTTTAGCCATGTCTAAGGCTGCTAAGAGGTCAGAAAGAGTG
This sequence comes from Enhydra lutris kenyoni, assembly GCF_002288905.1. NCBI lineage: Eukaryota > Metazoa > Chordata > Mammalia > Carnivora > Mustelidae > Enhydra > Enhydra lutris. The sequence continues at coordinate 5,710,730 of NW_019154100.1, read as the reverse complement.
TCCATTACATCCCGTGGTATGGAAGACATTTCCACAGATGTGTCTGGGGCAGCAGTCATATTGGACTGATGTGGGTAGTGAATGGGGGATGAAGATCTAGGAATGCCAAAAAATCTGACTAATGAAGTGAGCAAGAGAGAAACAAATTAGAGAATAATATGAGGTCCAAAGATTTAAAAGAGGATGAAAAGCATCTAGTACAGAGGGAGGTTCTAAATATATATAAGTAGCATAAGAACACCAAGAAAGTGAAAAAATGGGGAAGGAAGGAGATTCTGAGCATACCAGAGAATTTGGCTTAGGAAGAAGGAAAAACAATCCCTCCACTGGGTTGAATGGAAAGGCATAAGGGAAGTGCAAGCAAGTTAGTAGATTTGGCTGTGAGAAGCTGTATTGGGTGGTTCTGGGATCATGACCAATGGCTTCTGCTTTCTCTGCAATGTACAGGATTTACCATATTTAGAATGATCTGTGATGTCATCCTATCAGTGTCTAAGAATTGGGATCCAGGATAAATAGAGTTCTGGGCTTCTCACAACACCATAATTGGTTTTGGAAATGTACTGAAATGATCATTGCAAGGTAGAATTATTATTTTAAGCCCATGAAACTCAAGTTTCCCATTTGCAATTGTGGAGAAAATTAATACTGCAAGAAATTACACTCTAATTAATTACTCTTAAGAAATTAATACTCTAAGAAATTACCATTTGGTAATGTGGTGAGATAAGCCATGTGTCACCTCACAGATCAGGAAAGATAAACCTACTCTGTGAGGTCAACTGGCTATCATCCAAAAAATGATGGTGAAGACAATAATAGCATCTTCCCTAAACCCAAATTCATGGGTATTACTCATTCCTTCCTCTGAATTTATCCAGCACATTATTTTAAACTCTGTTTAGGTTATTATTTTAATCATCTCTGCACTGAAATTGGTTATTTGTATGTTTTAGTCCTCTGCCACATTTTTCCTGGACTTGAATGACTGTGTGTTGAATGACTATTTACACTGGATTTCTAAAATAGTGCCCTATGCAGTAATAAACCTCACTTAATAATTCACTGAAGAATTAGTACTGATTGCTTCTGTATGCAATTGTGTCAGATATTGTGTCACACACTGACTACATAATACAGAAACAAAACAGATAGGTTTCCTGTTTGCATAGCATTCACAGTCCAGTGGGAAAAATAGGCCTTAAGCTAATATAAGAACTGAATACATAATTCAAAATTTAGATGAGTCACTGAGCAAAAGAACAGCATGATATGAGAGAAAGAAAGTGAATTAATTTTATATTAAGTGAAAACTTTGAGGAAGTAGCAAATAAATCAGTTTCTCAATTCCAACATTACTGACATTTTCACTGGACAATTCTTTGTCATAGAGAGCTGTCATCTACCATTGTAGAATGTTTAGCAGTTTCTTGACCTCTACCTATTAGATTCCAAAAGCACCATCCCAGTAGTAACAACCAAAAATGTCTCAAGGTACCACCAAATCACAGCGGGAGAGAGCCACTGTTTAAATGGAGACCAAATATTTAAGTAAGAAGTAGGAAGGAGAAAAAAAGGACAGAGGAACATTATTCCAGGAAGAAGAAACATCATGGGAAGTCCACGGGGGCAGAAAAGAGCTCAGAACATTTAAAGAACTAAAGGAGACCAGCATGTCAGGAATATATTGAATGAGGGAAAGATCAGTGCAAAGTGGCGGGGGGCGGGGGGAGACAGCAAACAGGTTAAAAGAAGGGTTTTACGTGTACTGTCAAGAGTGTAGAATTTATCCTAGGAGAAACAGGAAGCTACATGAAAGTTTTCAGTGGGAAAGTGGTAAGACTAAAAGATGCAATTCATATTTTTAAAATTTTTATTTAATTTTAAAATTTTACTTATTTATTTTAAGTAATCTCTACACTCAATGTCAAGCTCCAACTCACAACCCCAAGATCAAGAGTTACATGCTCTTCCAACTAAGCCAGCTAGGTGCTATGAAATTCATATTTTTTCTGGTTGCTCTGTAAGAATGAATAAGAAACTGGGAATGGAAATGAGGAGGCCAGCTAGGGGCCATCACCATTTTCCAGGATGGTGGCTTGGGCTAGAGTGAAGGATGCAGAGGTGCTAAGAAGCAGACACAGCAAAGCTATATTTTGGGAGAAGAAACGTAGAACTTAGTGTATACATGATTGTTTAATGAAAGGGAAGAAAATTATTTGAGACCTCCACTGATTTGTAAATGTATATATTAGATTTGTGTTACTTGCCCCCCAAGTGATAAAATTTTTGGTTGATATTAGTCCTATGTCTATTATAATAAAAAAATCCAAACTTCTTCCATATGAGAATCCTATAAATATGCAGCCTTATATGCTCTAAACCACTACATTTTCCACTCCACCTGACCTTCTCTATTCTGGGCTAAAATTCAAAGGACTTTCAATAGCTCAGTTCATGGAATAGCTTGCATTCTGTTAACCTACATCTGTGTGTCTGTTCAGTTATAGCCTCTAAAACAGAATGGTTTACCTTAGGTATTGCTCTCAAAAAGTATAAAGAGGAATAAAAATATTTCCAATAGACATACTGCACTATTCATTGAACTTGAAGTTGCATGAATGAAAAAGTCATGGAAAGGCAGGTTATGCAAACATGCTGCTACACCATATCTTTCTTATCCTATAAATTTGCAATTGGAGTCAAGCCTCTAAATGTAGTATTTCATGATTACTAACTTTATGGTATGTTGTATCTGTCAGAGTTTAAGTCATTATAATAAAAGGAATTATAGATTTACATTAAATTAAAAGGATGGAAGAGTCAAGGTCAGGAAAGTCACCACTAACATGCTAGTCTGCAACCTGCCCTCTGGAAGAGCAGAGAAAAGATATCACTATGTCCACCTTATTATTTAGAACCTTCTCTGAATTGGATGACTGGTACACATGAGCCTGAAATATAAATATCTTCACACTCTTCATCCTGAGTCCTCTCACTTATTAGATATAATTATCTATCCATCTTATCATCTATTGGTCAATTGATCTATATTTTCAAATCTTGCTTCTCCCAAGCCATATCTCAAAAAGTCAATATAAGCAGCGCCTAGGTGGCTCAGTGGATTAAAGCCTCTGCCTTCAGCTCAGGTCATGATCCCAGGGTCCTGGGATTGAGCCCCACATCGGGCTCTCTGCTCATCAGGGAGCCTGCTTCCTCCTCTCTCTCTCTCTCTGTCTGCTTCTCTGCTACTTGTGATCTCTGTCAAATAAATAAATAAAAATATTGTTTAAAAAAAGTCAATATGAGATCGTAACTATGTCAGTTTCCCTTTCCTACACTCCCTTAGGCCACTCATAGAGTGCTATGCTGCTACAAATCTTAACTTCCTGCTGGTACTACTCTACCATACAGACTCTGTAAATCACACCTGATTTCTTTTCTTCTATATGTTATAGACCCCATACTAGGTTTTTATTCATTCTTCTTTAAACAATCAGTAGTCTTTTATATAAATTTAAATAATAAGAAAAATACTATGTATATTCACACAGTTACCACTGACCATGTTCTTTGGTCCTTTTTGTAGATCCATGTGTTCATCTGCTATTATCTTCCATCTGGCTAAAAGAATTCCTTTGTCATAGTGTGATCTGCTGCTGAGGGGTTATTTTGCTTTGTGTGTCTGAAGATCTCTCATTTTCCTTTTGTTTTTAAAAGACGTGTTTGATGGATATAGAATTTTTGGTTGACTTTCTTCTCTTTCATTACCTTAGACAGGCTGCTCCACTGTATTGTACCTTTTATTGTTTCTGATAAGAAATCATGATATGCCTTGGGATTTCTTAAGCCTTTTCAATCTGCTAATATATAGTTTTCATCATATTTGAAAAAAATTTGACCATTATTTCTTCAAAATGTTCATACCACCCAAAGCAATCTACAGATTCAGTGCAACTCCTATCAAAATACCAATAGCATTTTTCACAGAACTAGGACAAATAATATTAAAAATTGTATGGAACCACAGAAGACCTCAAATGACCAAAGCAATCTTGAGAAGGAAAAACAAAGCCAGAGGTAACACAATCCTAGATTTCAAGATATTCTATAAAGCTGTAGTAATCAAAACAGAATGGTACTAGCACAAAAAAAGACACATAAATCAATGGAACAGAAAGCTCAGAAACAAACCACAACTATACAGTCAATTAGTATTTGCTAAAACAGTCAAGAATATGCAATAGGAAAGAGTCTCTTCAACAAATGGTGTTGGGAAAACTGGACAGCTACATATAAAATAATGAAACTGGACCACTTTTAAACCATACACAAAAATAAACTCAAAATGTACTGAAGACCTAAATGTGAGGCCTGAAACCATAAAAATCCTAGAAGAGAACATAGGTAGTTAATTTCTCTGACATCAGCTGTGCAACATTTTTTAAGATATATCTTCTAAGACAAGGGAAATGAGAGCAAAAATAAATTATTGTGAGTACATCAAAATAAAAACTTTGCACCACAAAAGAAATCATCAACCAAACAAAAAAAGCAACCTAGGGAATGGGAGAAGACATTTGCAAATGATATATCTGATAAGGGGGTAATATCCAAAATGCGTAAAGAACTTGTACAACTCAACACCAAAAAAAAAAAAAAAAAAAATCCAATTAAGAAGTAGAAATTAAGAAATAAAATTGAATAAACAATTTCCCAAAAAAAGACATATAGATGGCAAACAGACACATGAAAGATGTTCAATATCACTCATCAGGGAAATGCAAATCAAAACCAAAGTGAGATATCACTTTATAGCTGTCAGAACAGTGAAAATGAAAATGAGAAGTAACAGGTGTTAGAGAGAATGTGGAGAAGAGGAACCCCCATGCACTGTTGGTGGGGAAGCAAACTGGTATAGCTACTATGGAAAAACAGCTGGAGGTTCCACAAAAAATTAAAAATAGACATACCACATGATCCAATAATTCCACTACTGGGTATCTACCTAAAGAAAACAAAAACACTAATTTGAAAAGATTATGCACCTGTATGTTTACTGCAGCATTATTTGCAATAGCAAAGATATGGAAGCAATGTAAATGTCCAAAATGGATCAGGAAGATGTGGTGTGTATGTGTGTGTGTGTGTGTGTGTGTGTGTGTGTGTGCACACGCATGTATGTATGATGTACACACACACAATGGAATATTACTTAGCCATAAAAAAGAATGAGATGGGGCCATTTGTGACAACATGGATGGACCCTAGAGGGTATTATGCCAAGTGAAATATGTCAGACTGAGAAAAAACAATACCATATGATTTCATTCATATGTGGGATTTTTTTTTAAAGCAAATTAATAAACTAAAAAGCAGAATCAGATCTATAAATCGAAAGAACAAACTGATAGTTGCCAAAGGGGAAGACTGTGGGGGGGTTGGGAAAAATGGATGAAGGGGAGTGGGAGATACAGGCTTCCAGTTATGGAATGAGTAAGTCACAGGAGTAAATGGCACAGCATAGGAGTTTGAATCAATAATACTGCGACAGCATTGTTCCGTCATGGAAGGTAGCTACGTTTGTGGTGAGCATAGCATAACATGTAAAGACACTGAACCACTATATTACACTCCTGAAACTAATGTAACATTGTGTGTCAACTACACTCAAACAAAAAAAAAAAATTTTTTTTAAATCTGTTCTCTGTTATTCCATCTTGGCTGGAAGCAGAAAGGCCTATGTGCCTTTCTTGCTACTAGTAACTATAAGATGTAGTAAATGTTGTTCACTATTAAGGGAATGTCATTAGCGTAATTCATCTTCATCCACTTCACTCATAAAAATGCTGAAAAGGTCAGGACTGGGGACAAAGCTTTGTACCTCATCAGAAAGAACACTCTTTCAAAAGTTACATTAACCCATTACTCAAAGTTTTTCATGCTATAAATTTACCCAATTGTCACATTAGCCTATGCATTTGCACTTCCCATCTGTTTTTCATTAACTATATTATCATTTCCTTCAATCTTTAAATTAATCAAGTGTAGGAAAAATAGGTAAATATACACTGCTGTGTGGTAGGCATTAATTTTTCACTCTGAATATTTCTGATTCTTCATATCCTTGGTTTATGGAATTCCCTCATCCAATTATGGGTGACTAGAACCATAAGATTATTTCTGGCCTATTAGTTGTGGGTAGAACTGTTACATACTATGTCAAGGTTAAACATTTATTTGCCAGTGTAAAACCCAATACAGTTTCCTTTATCCTCTAGATTTTGAGACAGTGACTGTTCCATCAGCTAAAGTCCCTAAGTAAATTAAATGAATAGTCACCTCTGCCAACTCATGATAAGCAAACAACGTGGGTATAAAATAAACCTTTGTTATTTTAAACCACTGATATCTGGTGTGTGTGTATGTCACAGCAGATTTTAGACTCTTCTTACTGATACAGCTTATAAAAAATAAAACACTGCAATAAAAATTAAATTTTTATTTGAATATCACACACAATTCCAGTTTTCTCTCACTCTGTCTCTGGAACCATTTAACAACGGTTATAACTTTATGAGTCTTCTTCTTAGCATTTGTCTACTACTTTCTCATTGTGTAAGGGGCAGCTTTCTTAGTCTCATCAAAAGTATTCAGATATATTTCCATTGATACATAGAGAGCTAGTTCATTCCTTTTAACTGCCATATGGCATCATGTCATAAGAATATGCTACTTTCATCTAGTCAATGTTGATTATCATGTATACCCATACCCATTTGTCTACTGATAGACATTTAGGCTATTTTTTATTTCATAGCACTATAATAACATCATTCTACATATCTCCTTGTATACATATGGAAGCAGTACATCTGGGTTGTAGGGGTGTACATATTTTCTGTTTTAAGGAATACTGCTAAACTCTCCTACAATGTGACTAAACCATTTTATATTGCAACCACTTTTGATAGGTTTATCCTATGTTTATTGTTTTGGTTTAATTCTAGAACCTCATTTATTCCTTATACCAGAAAAAAAAGCAAACAAATCCCATTTCAGTGGTGACTGGCACTCATATGTACACTGGTAATACAAAGCTAAGTAGGGCACGGTTAAGGAGACATCAATACACAAACAGGATCATCTTGATTCTTTGCACTATGATTTATTAAATGAAATTGGGCTATACTTTCCTTAATTGAGGTCACTCATGAAAATGAGCTTTCAAATATGGTATAATTATCTATAACCTATTTCCTCTATCTTCAAACTGAATAACAACGTATATAAAATGAGCCACTTAATTGAAGGAGCAGTTTTGTAGGATACTTTGTATGAGCATATACTTCATTGTTGTTGTATCAGATGATGGTCTTGCCAAATGGTAGAAAAAGTTTATTTTTACTGAAAGAGTTTGAAAACGGAGACACTTAGAAATATTCTAAGTTACTACATATGAAAAGGCATAGCACTATTGGAAATATTCTATTATAAGTTACTACATATGAAAAGGTATAGCACTATTTAAAGACAGATTGATTAACTGAAAATATACATTGTAAAGCCAATGGTTTATATATATATATATATATATTTTTTTTTTTTAAGATTTTACTTATTTATTTGACAGAGAGATCACAAGTAGACAGAGAAGCAGGCAGAGAGGGGTGGGAGGAAGCAGGCTCCCTGCTGAGCAGAGAGCCCGATTCGGGGCTCGATTCCAGGACCCTGAGATCATGACCCTAGCCGAAGGCAGTGGCTTAACCCACTGAGCCACCCAGGCACCCCGCCAATGGTTTATATTTACAAAGTATTTTAAAAGTTTTAATATAAAGTATGAACAATAAATCAATAGATGGGATAAAATGTAATTGCAAAGAAATTCTTAAGTTTTGAAATGACAGAAGTCAGAAAAGAAAGACAAATGCAACAAATAGAAAACAGCAAGACAGCAGATTCTTTTCTTTTTTTTTTTTTTTTGTTTGTTTTTTTCTTTTAGTTTTATTTTTTATAAACATATAATATATTTTTATCCCCAGGGGTACAGGTCTGTGAATCGCCAGGTTTACACACTTCACAG